>NC_064536.1:5126010-5426010 GCF_023856365.1 Brienomyrus brachyistius | reverse complement strand
TTAGACCAATTTCATAGCAAGAGCTCATTGAACTGTTGTATCAGTTTAAATCGTCATCTAGTCCTGTAGATGTCATACCCACTAGACTGCTCAAAGAAGTCAGTGATGTAGTACCTCCAGTTCTTTTATCTATTTTGAATAGTTCTTCGGCCATTGGTGTGGTTCCCAACTACTTTAAACTACTTTACAACACATGGTACAACCCATGGTATAACCCATGCTCAAGAAGCCACGATCAGTCAGATCCAAGTAATTATGGCCTATTTCCTTTTTATCTAAAATACTAGAAAAGTCTTAGCAATGCAGGAACTGGAAGTAGATGAGTAAAATAATGTTGTGAGTAGTAATAAAGTATTGAGAAGAAAGAAAGAAAGAAAGAAAGAAAGAAAGAAAGAAAGAAAGAAAGAAAGAAAGAAAGAAAGAAAGAAATTTCAATCTGGTTTTAAAAAAGAGACAGTGCAGAAACGATGCTCCTCAGGGTTACAAATGACATTTTAATGACTGAAGATACCGGGAATATCTCTGTGTTAATTCTCTGTGATTTAAGTACTGAATTTGGCACTTTTGATCATGCTATCATGATCAGTAGATTAAAACAGTGGGTGGGAATATGAGGAACCTCTTTGGCCTGGTTTTTCCTCATATCTATCAAATAGAACTTTTGCATTTGCTGTCGGCAAAGAAACTTCCTCTCCCTCCATACGTATATGTGGGGTGCCCCAAGGCTTAAGTTTAGGTCCAATTTTAGTTTCTCTATATATGCTCCCTCTTGGATCATACAGCAATACAACATTAACTTTCACAGCTATGCTGATGATTTACAGCTCTACCTGTCTTTGGATGCAAATGGTGCATCTAATTTATGAATTCTTTCAGCTTGTATTAATGATGTGAGAATTTGGATGTCCTATAACTTTATCCAGCTTAACACTGATAAGAGAGATTTTATTAATTGGCTCATAACTGAATACGGTTCATCTTAAGCAGGCTTTGGGTTCATTAGCACATAGTTTTAAACTGGTGTCTGGGAACTTACTGTTGGGGTACTTTTCAATTCCAGTTTGAACTTTGAACCTCCTGTAAATAAACTGGTACAGTCTGGCATTCAGCTGAGGAATAATGCATAGGTTCATAGGTCCGGTCAATCTGTCACGTGTGGCACAGGGAAGCAGGTGAAGGAAGCCGTGGATACGAACCAAAGGGGATTTATTTTCAGGGTAACACACTCCAAAACACACGCAACGTTAATGACCGGACTGGTGAAACATACTTAGATGCGGACTTAAATATACTGGACTAATGACAGTCAACAGTAAACAGCTGGCGAACACGGGGCATCCACATTGGGTAGATGAGGGGGCGTGGCTCACAGGAGGATCAGACGAGCGGGCGCCATGACACTTATCTTGTGAAGATACTGAACAGATCTTCGTGCTTTTATGACATCTTGCCTGGACTATCGTAATGGCTTATTTGCTACACTGAACGGCTCTCCTATCGTTCGTCTGCAGTTGGTAAGTAACACTGCAGCTAGATTACTTATGAGATCAAAGGCTCGTGAACATATTACCCTAATTTTGGCATCACTTTCCTGGCTTCCATTTCGATTTAGAATTTATTAAAAAGTTTTAATTACTTTAGAATTTAATTACTTGAGGCCTTGCTTGATACTTGAGCTACTGAGTATCATTCCGATTTGCTGGTATCCCATCAAACAGCCAGACCGTTAAGATCATCAGGTCACGTTTACTTGCCGTTCCAAAGTTCAGCCAAAGATGATACAGGATTTTTTTTTTTTGCGATGGCTTCCAGACTTTGGGTCGGCTTACCTATAAGCATTAGATAGGCTGACTCGCTAGTCATCGTTAAGGCTTGTTTGAACACATACTTTTATTGCTCAGCCTTTGCAAATGTATTTATCTCTTAATTTGCATTTAATGTTTTATAGATTTTATTTCATTATACATTATTCCACTTATTTAATTTGTTCTTGCATACATTATAGTTTGTATCTTTTCATCATTTTTGAGTGTTTACCTGGAATGTCATTTGCTTTATTTCTTTATTTGTTTCTGCTACTTTAGTCCTCTGTTGGTCCTGCCTGTTATAATGTGAAGCACTTTCTACTGCCCGGCTTGAAACGCTTGATACATATAAAGGTATAAAGGCAAATAATGACCAGCTTCAGCCAATGGTTTGAATGATTTATACAAGCAGTCCAGTAGAAAAAAATCAATATAATTATTGCCATTTATAGTTTTCCAATCCACTGTTGGATGTTCTACTTTTAGAGGTATATAAATTACAATATGTTTTACATAAATTACAAATAGTTTAAATGGTTTTACACATGCTGAAGTAGAAAAAAAAATACAATTTTGGCTTGTTAGTAAATCATACAGTATAGAGTAAAGCTACTCGAAATGAACCAATCAACATACAGTATTTAAGGAATGTTCAGGTTTTTATTTTTTAAACATATATAAACATTCCATTTCCATTTGCATATATACAGTATATTAATATGAGGGTGCAGTGGAATACTGTATTGGGTATTAAGTCATTGAAAGCCACAGATTCTTACTGTGGCTGGGTCTGTCAAACTCCCAGCTAGTAACACTAACAGTTTGCATCGAAATGCTCCCTTATCGTTTCATTATATGTACATTATTGTGTGAAATCTTAGACATTATAAAATTATTCGCAAACTATACAAACAGAGCACAGGCAGGTCGGTCCTTCTTGTAAAAAAAGAAGTCCTAAAATATTCAGAATGTTATAGACATCAAACTATTTAACCTTAAGACACTCAATACACTGAAAGTATGTATGATGCCTTCAAAATGTCTTTTAAAATAATTACCAAAAGTAAACGATGATAAATTACACGACTGAGAAAAAAAACACCTAAAATAAGCTACATATATCAATTAAACACTGTTGCGTATATAGACCAATCTGAGGTTTTTAGCGCAATAAAAATGTATTATATATAAACATAGCAATGTGGTGATAAAATATATTAGAGTTTAAATACAAAAATACTCTAGTGTTTATATAATGGTATTTTTAAGGGACAGGTAGCTAAATAAAATAATGGTGATGAGGGGCTTCAGCAGCAAGATCACCAAACATATGTACAGAAAGCAGTGTCTCCCCCTTTACAAAACAGGACCAATATAAGTTACGCACATTTACATCCATAATATAGCTGTTAGTATTTGATATGAAGCTGTGTTAATGTCACATCACTGGCATTGATCTGGGATATAGGTATATACAGTATTAACAGCACAAAATAACGATTAAAAATAACAAGCACCGGATGAAGGCATTCTGTTCAGTACCATTCAAACAAACATCTTGGAGACGCCAGGTAACAGTAACGGTACTTAGGAATGAGACTTTTGCCAACAACGTCAAAGCAGTCAGTCCCAGGCAGGAAGTATGAAAGACCATGTGTGCAGTTTCAGGCGAATGACCTGTATGTCATATCGTATGCAAGGCTGAGCACGGTCCTGCGGGTCTGCAGTGGTCCTACTTGGCCCTCGCTGACCCGATCATCACCTTGGAAACAAAGTTGACGATGGCACTGGCTGGCTGCTCGGGGTCGTGCTCGGCAAACAGGTGGCACAGGTTTTCCGTGGCGCTGCCCCCCTTCCTCGCCACGAAGCCGAAGATCCTGTGGAGGGAGGAGTCCAATATGTTTTCCCCTTTTAAAAAAATTGCTTGTTTCCTTTCTAATTAAAATAATAATAAAAACCAGTCAGTGATTGGGCGGGCCAGGCTCATGATTGGGCGGGCCAGGCTCATGATTGGGCGGGCCAGGCTCATGATTGGGCGGGCCAGGCTCATGATTGGGCGGGCCAAGCTTGTGATTGGGTTGGTCATGCTCATGATTGGGTGAGCCAGGCTCACGACTGGGCAGACCAACCACTGTCACACTGTGGAGTCAGGCCTGGTGGAGCTCATGATTTTAGCTTAGTATGGAGTTTAAAAAGAAGCTGGAAACTGACTTGGGTTTTTAATGCGTTGGAGCACTACAGCTGGTCATTTTCACTTTGATCCGGATGGGCCAGGTCTCAGACAGAAACACAGAGATAGACTTACTTCGCTATGGAAGAGCCATCTCTGGTCCACCTACATGAGACGAATGGAAAGAGACAATATTTACAGGCTGTTTCCGGTTGTGAAATAATTCCCTTAAAAGTGTGTTTAATTCATTATAGAAACTGGAGGTAACTTACTTCCGGTCTTGAGGGTCCAAGGCACAGAATATTACAGTGTTGACAGCATGATGTCTCCTGAAGAACAGTCTAGAAACAGAAGAAGAGAGGGATTGAGCCTGGATTGCTGTAACGTTCATCAGTGCTCCTGTCACATGGTGCATGATAGCATTACTGGAATGTGTGTGGTGGTATCGTCTTGGTGCTTGGCAAGGCCGTGTCCACCCCCTACTGCAGCATGATGCCCTCCCCCCCTCGCCCCCCCCATGCAAATGTCACATGACCCTCAGCATGTGAAGCCTGGGGCATAGTGGAGGCGGCACTCACTTCCTCTGATTGTCTGTGAGGGTGATGCCCTGGGCGGACACCTTGAAGTGCACCACCGTGGAAATGGGTGGCGGGTCCATGGCCAGGGTCAAGCTGGTGGCCTTCTGCACAGCCTGGTAGCCTGTTAGGGACTCCATCTCCACAGAGCCCAGGAACCACACATTACAGGCTGCGAGGGAGGACACACAGCTTAGGGAGCGTTACATGCCAGCGAGTCGTTTTTGGGTAGTGGTGTTTCGAATAATTCTTAATGTCTTAAGAGACACTCCAGTTCTATAATAAGCAGTAGAAGCAGTTGTTAGACAGATATTCCAATTTGTACCAATTATATACACTAGTGGGAAAAATTGTGTATGATTTGCAAAATCATGCATAAGATGATTAAAAAAGTAACTGGGACAATGGCTGAATAAAGTTCTGCAATCTCTAAAAATTGGAAGCGTTTCCATAATTTTGGCCACTAGTGTATTTGTATTCAACCTCAAAATATTATGGATATCTTGCTTGGAATCATTTTTTAAATTGATGATGATATCTTGGTGTGTTGAAATGATGTACAACACGTCTGAAAATGTGATGTATCTGCAGGTATATTGCTGGTACCTGCTCCCTGTTTGAGCAGCTCTGCCGCCGAGTTGGTGGCTGTCTGTGCTGAAGGCCCTACGATGTCCTCCAGAGGATCTGCAGAAGGCGGGAGACCAGGACTCAGGCTGGCTCTGATACATCGACATCTCACTCACCGGCCCCTTCTGTGTTCTCAGGCTTTACGAACCACAAGCACAGGCTCGAGGGAAACAGAACATGATGACTAAACTGAAAAGTGAAATATGGGCCAGTTTATCAATGTATCCATCACTGAGCCCCTGAAGTGCTTGCGTGTTATACTGTACTCTGTACTGCCATACAGCTTTAATTTGTCCTAAATATAACAATGATGCTTTTGCCATCAGGTTAGTTAACGGTCAGCAAACCACATTGAATTAGAGTGGGATGTAGTAGAATGGATTGGATTGAATGAACTGGAACGAAATGGATTGGATATGAGTGGATTGGAATGTAATGAAATCAACTGGATGGGAATCGATCAAAATGGAATCAATGGGAGTGGAAGGGACTGGACTGAAATGGATAAGAATGGACTGATTTGAATAGAATGGATTGGATTGGAATGTATTGGAACTGAATGGAATGGACTGGATTGGAATGGAGAGAACTGGACTGTAATGCACTGGATTGGAATGGACAGAACTGGACTGTAATGCACTGGATTGGAATGGAGAGAACTGGACTGTAATGCACTGGATTGGAATGGACAGAACTGGACTGTAATGCACTGGATTGGAATGGACAGAACTGGACTGTAATGCACTGGATTGTGATAGAATGGATTGGAATGGATGAAATTATTTTGGACAAACGTTGAAGGTTATGTCATGGGTAAAAATCAGCTTAACTGGGGAGGTGGATGAAGGTGAATGTAGCAAGGCTGCGTCTAGAGACACAGCTCTAGGGTGGTCATCGGGCCACCAGGTCAATAGAAGCAGGGTGAGAGAGTGCTCACCTCGGTCAGGTATGATGAGCATGCAGGGCAGGGCCAGTGAGCTGACTGAGTGGTGACACACCAGGGCTGCGAGGCTGCCTGTGGGAGCAAACGCAAGGGGAGCCTCAGCGCCTTTGACGACACACTGTGAAGCCCATGCGGACTCGGCGCCTAGTACCACATTCGTGTGGCTCTTTCACGGTCACGTTCAAATTCTTATTGTTCGTCAATAAAGCACAAAGAATTTGAATGAGTTCTGTTAACAGTAACAATTTATATAACGTTTCAAGGAATGTGCATACACTTCAGGATTAAGTTAAAGACTTTATTCATGAATCAGGGTTCTCACTTCTTGTAGCTAGCTTCACAACTACAGGACATGGTTATCTTTCAGTGTTGCCACTGGGCGGAGACTCTCCATTCCCTTCGCCTGCTGTATTTTGAATTCAAGGATACACGCAGAGGCTCACACGCCCGCACATTGCATTGCGACATTTCCGAAAGGGAGGTACAACTCGGGAGAGGAGATTTACCAAAGTTTGGCTCTTTAGGACACCCTTTGAGCCGCACACCCTTCTGCGTGCGCTCGATCAGAAAGTGTCGAACCAGCTCATTAGACAGGTCACCCCCTGCAAAACACAGACGTGAGGGACCTACATTTTATCTCTGCTTTTGTACAAATTATTAAGCTACTAGGAAGCTATAAGTAAAATACAAAGGAACCACCGGCATCTAAACCCATTAAATAATAATAAATATGAAGGCTGGCTATGCTTTTTCACATTGATCACATCTGACAAGCGGTAGATCCGCGCACATTTAACACCAATTCTATCTGCGCAATACGCTGGAAAGGTGGCACCCAGCTGTGATGGATTCCTCTCCCCTTTCACAGGCATGACAGGTCAAACTCCACTCTTGAGGAGATGCCTGGGGTTTACTGGCCCTACAGCCAAGGGGGTGCTATGTGTGTTATAGCTTCTATGTTAGTTCTCCCAGTTAACAAATTGCATCTGCACTTCCCTGCAAGTCTGACAGAGGGTGCTGTTTATCCAATCAATTGAGGGGAAGCGCCCACCTCTCTTGCTCTGCTGCAGCACGGAAGGAGGGGGCGTGGCGACCTTCATGGCCAACCCATAGGCCCCTCGGAATGAGTGGCTGTCCCGAACTATGAAGGATCCAGGCTCTTTGTCCTTCAGCACCGCGATGGCTGCAAGAGTTTGGAAACACAAAGGACCAAGTGTGACAGGGCAACACCGTTCTCTTCCTGGTGTGACATATGACATCAGAATGTTATATGAATGTGTAAAGATGTTACGCAAATCACACAAATCTTGGATTTTTGATGTAAAAAAAAAACACTAACCTTGATCTCTTGAGATGTCTGGCTTGTACCAAAATTTGGATGTGTCCTGCACAAACTTCACGGTCTCCTGCTTGCCAGCAAACACATCTTAGAAGGCAGAAAATGCACAAACGATAGGCACACATTAAAATTCGGGTGATGCATATTGATTGAGAGACTGGGGAGGCCAAGCGTAGAGGGCTATTGTTTGGAATAAGCAAAGCCGGAGTGGGGATGTAGGGGCGTACCATGTACCGACGGGGGTGCACTCGCAGCTCGCGCTGAGGGGTCTGGTAGGGGGCTTTCGCAGGGGATGTTGGTGGGACTCCCACTGTGGTTGATTAGGATCTGAGACCCAAACCCCAGGCCATGTTCTCCCTGGGAGACCCTCCTCTTCTCTGGGAGGGGCGGTTGCTCCGGAACCCCGTTCACACCCGCATCCCCCTCGCTGGGACTGGAGCTGTCATGCTCCTCAAAGCTCTGGCCAGAACTGCAGCTCAGAGGGTACCGGACGTGGTAGGAGGTGACGCCTTCATTCGTGTGGGTGGAGCCATATTGGGTCTGTGGGTTGTACTCCAAGTAACCAGGGTACTGGGAAGCGAATCCAGGTCCAGACCCACCGAGAGAGCACTGCTGCCTCAGTCGGGGCTTAGAGGTCGAGCTGGAACATACAATGCAGTGAACTTAATGCTCCATGACCGCACTGGTCCATCATAGTATCACATCTGCAAATCAGCTTCTTCAAATCAACAGCTTGACTTGGAATATTTACAACAATATTTTGAGAAATACTTTGGCAGAATAACACAATGTACACTTTAGGAAAACCCTAAAATGTTTTCTAACAGCTCGTAACAGTAGCACTTCACACGACGAGCATTATGGAGGAGAACATGCATGATACGGAGCTTGTGCATGGGAATTATAATAATCCATCAGCGTAGTATGACGTTCAATTTTACATTTAATTTATGCAGCGTATACTTTTATACAAAGTGACATATATACTTGGGAGGACCGGGGTCACCCAGACCCCATCTGGGTGTAAGGGATTTGCTCAAGGCCCCATCAGTGAAATCACTCTGCTGACCCTTGGATTTGAACTAGTGACCTTCCGATCGCAGGCACTGTGTTGTAACCAGCTGAGCCACACACTGTCCTCCCAAATATGTATATGTACAGAATGGGACTGCACTCCTTTGAGGTGCAATTCTGCATTAATTAGATTTAGTACTTAATGACAGGCAGTACCTCTCTGTCCTGGAAATGAGACCGTCGACAGATCCCGCACGCATGGATGCGAATGGCCGCTGGTATGCAGCAGGGTTGGGGGGCCCTGGGAAAGCCACGGGGAAGCCCTCCCCATCGAGCGACACTGCGATGTGACCCAGGCTCTCAGGGTGTCCCCTGGACTCTACAGGTAAACACACAACACAACCAATCAGTCATAAACCATTACATCTGCTATAAAATGATGGCAAAACCAGTTCCTTGGGTTCCCCCACTGGAAAGCCTGACTGGGAAACCTCCTCTGGTTTGTCTTAGAGGTTTTCATCGCTGGTACCAACCCCGCTGTGCACAGTGCAAGCGCCTTACTTGAAAATCAACTCAAGTCAGACTTTCCATTTTGGCTGGTAACTTCCACTTTTCTAAGTTCACTGGCCAAAAGTGGGGGGAAACAAATCACCTTAGCTTCTCCCTGTACTGCTGAATGAATGTTCGAATTGGCGATTGGTATCACAGCTGGGGAGCGCAGAAGCATACAGCTGTATTTCAAATTACCTCCTTAGCCGCCTATAATGTGCGCTTTATGTAGGTAATGTAGGGAATGAGTAAATAGGGAACAAATGGAGACTGTGGAAAACAGGCAGCCTCTGATTCTTTGAGGATCCAAGGACTTCTGTTCGTCGTTGTGCGAGAGGGTATGCAAGTACAGGTTTGTTGAATCTTTGGAGACTCTCCCATGAAAAATACGCTGACATTGTACAATCATGTGATGTAGATCTCCAAGCAGCTGGATGTGTCTCATCAACTTGAACCTCAGCATTGAGACCTCGAAGGTGGAATCGTAATCTTAGGGGAGGGTCTATGTTCCAGCGTTCAGAGGCTTTGATTTCCAGATAATCGTCCTCATTGACATAGAAGCTGCACCCATAATGTCAACAAGACCGACCAATGTGCTCTTGAGGTGGGGGCAGGACAGCCAGGGATCCGAGCGTGTTCGGGTGGGCCAGGAAGGTGGGGGTAGTCATTGACATTGGGCTGGGGAGGCCCCCCCTGATTAGACTCCCCAACAAACTTGCGGAGGACCTTAATAAAGAACAATGCCTCCCCCACTGGCAGCATTCCTCAGGTGAAACACCCCCCCCCGACCTACAACACGCTGCCTGGGGGCCTTTGTCACCATCTGTGGGTTAGAAAACCTGCACCCTAACCCCCCCCCCCCCCCCCCCGCCCAGCTTTCGTATGACCTCGCTCACTCCCCATACCCCTAGAGGTGCCAAAAGGAATTCAGAGTTCACCATCTACACATCAAACTCCTCTCCATGGAGGCCGCCCCCCCCCCCATCCTCCAGCCTTTGTTATGTTTCCATAGAAACACAAGTAATTCCAAATCACCTTCGGTGCTCCCAAAATATAGCACAGAGACGCGTTCCAGATGGCTGCCGCCTCGTGTGGACCAGCTGGTTATCCCAAACCAGAGAGGCCCTAATGAGCGTCCCAAGAAGGCAGGATTGAGTGGGCGGGGTCAGGCATTACCTCAAAGATGGCCTCTGCGGCAGGGCCTGCGTGTGGAAAGACGCTTAAAATGTAGCGCTGTGCCACTCTCAGAAGAAAGGGGAGCCCTATTCTGTGCCTAATCCGCCAGGACTCTCGGCCTCCTCAGCTCGGAAATCAACATAAATAAGCCCAAAACCATAAAATAACAGCCAAAGAAAGATGCATGAATACAGTGAAAGGCTACCCCAAGGGTACGAAACACAAAAATTAGCCACACGCTTCTGATATACTCTATTTATAGCTCTGCTTCTCAATCAGGCAAATGAAGTACGTCCATCAGAGAAACAGTGGGTTTAGGGGCCTGAACTGATCACTGTACATATGCAGGGTATTGGATGGCTAGATAGTTTCTGGTCCTTGCAGCTACGTACCATTTACAGTGCTGTGGAGTTTTACTGGTTAGTCCCTGGAAAAATGACACACACTCTGCTTTTGCCAGTCAGGATCCGTGACACATTCCCGAACTCGCATTTCATCCCAGTGCAGTCAGTTTCTCATCTGCGCAGTGACACAAATTAGTAATCTGGTGCGACGATCATTCCATTTAAATATATGCATGTGAGCAAGATCCATCAGTCAAATGATGGCATCTGTGGTTTTATAATATGTGGGCGGAAAAAATTCAGTGATTTATAAATTCTCCCAGCAATCAGTAATTTGCGCTGAAGCGACATAAAAACAAGCTAATTTGAAGTCATTGAAAGGAAGAAAATCCCAAGTAAACACGCAACAATAATAGAGAAATATAACTGTCTCATGGATGGTGAGACCGCTCCGTAATTATGCAGATGTTTACTATGAAGGCCTTGTTTTTTTTAGATAAAAATTCCTAGAAAAAGCAACCAGTCAGTAAAGTCATTCCGATGAAACCGCGCAAAGAATCCAACAGGAAATCCCGCCCATCCCAACCGAGTGATGGTTTCATCCCAAAAATGTTCAATCTGACAGAATAAAGAGCATGAGTCAGAACGCGGCGAATGGTAAACTACAACCATAGGTGTTTACTCCTCCGAAGATTCTATCACGCCATTTCTATCGTTCTCCTCCTTTCTTGCCCTCTTCTTGCACGTGCCGGTGGAGACGGGAGGACCTGCGGAGGAGACGAACTGGTCTACGTACCGAGAGAAGTCGTCATGAAGGAGAATAGGTTCTGTGGAATGCTGAGGAAATCTCGGATGTGTCCGCCGGGAGCCTGGACCTCACAACCTCCCCGTTACAGACTCCTCTGAGCTCTACGGGAGACAGCCCTTCTCCCGGGACCTTATCTATCCCCTGTTTACATACCCCCCCCCCCCATTTTTCCCCTCCCTGCCTCTCTCGCTGCCCTGGTCAAACAGAGCCAGACATGACAGAAGCGGGTGAATGAAGTCATAAACGCAACAGGATCACTTCATGCACTTTATCTCCAGATGGAAGACAGTCTCCCAGTTGTTTCCAGCTTTGTCATTCCTGTTCCCGACTGACGTTCAGCTCCCCTCCCTTCATTCAGCGACCAGCGGCCATTGTTTCTCTGTCTCCACAATCTGTTCCCTCAAAGGACACTGTAGAATGTCGGGAATGACCTCTGACCCCTGACCAGGCATGCAGGCTTATCTGCACTCCATTATCACTTCGGGAGAATGTCAACTACTGCATTTTTTAAATTGCAAATCAAAGTGTCCTGCATTTAAGGACTTCATCTAGGGGGCTGAGATCATCCTCGGAACATCACTTGTTTTGTGACTGTCTCCATTTCTGGGATGGTCTAAACATACCAGATACGCAAGATATTCGAGATTTAACATCTGAAATGCTGCATGTTCCAGCTGTCTACTAAGTTTATTAAGATAAAACACAGACGGACGCACACACACACACACAGTCGTGTAATCATATCTTTTTGGGGACCGTTCATTCATTTCTATGGGAAATATGCTAATGCTAACTATGAGAACCTTAACCCCAACCCAGCCCTAACCGTAACCATAAGTAACCAAACAAAATACAAGAGTTTTTGCATTTTTAGTTTTTTCATTGCAGTCACTCCAGGAAACTGGCTCCCATAAAGTAAGGTATACCTGGACCACACACACACACACACACACACACATATATTAATATATATATATATATATTTTTTTTACTTTTGTTATTTTTTGTCAAATATCATCATCCATCACTACACAGGCTTCAGTAAGCGTTAGCCCCACAGTGTTACAGGCCAAAATGCGGCAGATTGTGTAGGAATCTTCTGGTAACTATACGGATCTGCTCTCCACTGAGATAATCTCTGGCACCAGAGGAAGGATTCTTAGTTCATTAATGACAGTGACTATTATCCCGTTTTTCATGCTTATTGCAAAACAAAAGAAAATATGCGAAGCAAATATCAGTTTCTATGACTCCGGGATTTATGCTTTATTTTTGTTTTTTTGTAGTTTCAGACAGTTTTTCGCCTTGGGGAGTCCCCGAGGCGGGCTGCCACGGCCCCCGCTAAAAGACTTTAGAAAGACGTTGAACAATTTGACTTTTGAAAGGTGTTTGGAGTGTTGAAAGGTAGACCTACAAGGTCATCTGCTCAACTGGTTCCTCTGGTCGCAACCACTAACTAAATGAATCAGGCAATTATAAACCTGCAACCTAAGGCAATTTACCTAAAGAAAGATTGCAACACTTGTACATGTGTTGTGTGAGCTGCATCAATTTTGGGCTGCGACTCCCATGAAACCCATCCACCTTCTAGGAGGTGACTGACTGTATGTCATTTTGAAGGAATCCTAAAGCATTAAGGGATTTACCGCATTAGTCAAGGTATTAAATAACCATGCATCAGTCAACAGTGTTTTGTATTCTAGGCGTGCTCACACAGGTGCCCACACACAGACTAACGTACGCATGTAGACACCCACACAAAGCTATCCCGCACCTTAACCACTAGGGGGAGCTCCTGTATGCTGTGACAGACTGACAAAGGGAGCCACCTGATGAACAGCGCAACCACGGTGTGACCAGGAAGCGAAGACCTACCGCGTTCTGTCCTCTGCACGCCAAGGGAGGCGCCGGGCCGGGATCCGGCAAGTCCATGGGAAAACTCGAACAGGTCTTTTGCTGAGAAGAGGAGGAACGGAGATCTCGTGTCAGCCGTTTCCCAGAATCCCGTGCAAGAGATAGGGCTCAGTGGTAAAATACGGCGAATAATTTCAACAATGAGCCAACAAATATGGGCAAAAGGCATGCAAAGTACTGAGAGGAAGAGGGCGCTATTTCATTAAGAGTTATGAGCATAGAAGGCCTTTTGACTGGCTTCCAGGCTTCCAGGTACCATACTGCCCCCCCCCCCCCCCCCCCCCCTTTACCATAGGGCGTTGGCGGAGGGATGGGGAAGGCAGGAGTGGAAGCCACCATCTCCGCTCCAGCAGGCACTTTTCCAGAAAATTCCTCAGAGTGTGGCTTGTTCTCTATGCTGTCGCTCCTGTACAAGACACCTAGCTGAAGGCCAAATAAGAACAACACACTGTTATTTCTGCACCGACAGCACGTCTAAAACATTAACGACACCTCAATGACACATGTCACACATCGCAGTCAGGTTACATATAGCCTTATCACTTTTGTGCTACCCAACAAGGCATGTGGCTGATAAAAAAGGCAAATGAACACATCAAATATACTAATTTTCTAATACATTCCCACACATTTTGAGCATCTTGGGCTTTTATTACGTATACATTGGTAACGGATGTTTGCTGTTTTTTATGTCGGCTACAGGCGCCGTCAACAGGATTCCAATGATCTGCTGGTGGGCGGAGCCAGCTACCTGAGAGGATGGCAGACCAGGTGTGTAGATGGCAGAGTTCTGGATCTCGTCCTCTGTACCCCACCTCGAGTGCTCTGTCGCACTGTGCTGTCGGCTTAGGCCGTGTCTTGTGACTGCTCTGTACTCAGAAGCTGTGGTATCTACAGGAGATGAGGAAGGGAGAGAGCAGAGCATCAGAACCTGTCAACATGGAGAATTAAGCAGGATGACTTCACTGCATATTGTAACTTATGTTGTATGTGAATGAATGGTGCAAGCATCATTATAAATTAAACTACAAGATTTTAAATCCACATTTAATCAACAAACTAAATGTAAACAAACTATTTAATACACATTTTTTGAAAAGGGCTACTGAGTTTTCTCTAAGAGGCTTGAATCTTTTCAGTGATCCAGTTGGGACAGTCTCCAAGAAACACAAACCCCCTAACACTGTCATCATATTTTTTAATACTCTATATATTTTTTCGGTTACTGTTAATACAAGATAATTCCTTTCTGGGTAAAGGGTGACACTGAGTACTGAAAGCGGTACAGAACTATAATGCAATCAACGAACATCAAAAAAAAACATATGAACAAACTCAATCCGATTACTTTCACGCAGTGAAGTCGTTTTGCCCACAGTTTCAATGTGTGAATCCACTGCAACTTAGATACTTACTCAAAGGTAGTTATTGCTAATATCAAGTGGCATCAGTCTACAAGGTTCGCTGTGTTTCGCAATTTATTGTACTTTGTGCTTGAGTTTCCTGTCTATTAACAACAGAACTGAGATTTCATGCGTTAGTCCAGGGCTGCCTGGGAAGAAGGGCACGTGCAGTTCCATGAATGAGAGGAAGCCAACCATCTCATGGACTTAGAGTACTTCTGGGAATTGGAGCCTGCTGCATCGGACCTGGGGCTAAATGATGGAGGACAAAGCAGTAACCAGAACTGGGCCATGTCACATGGACTCCTCTCTGCCCCTCACATTCCAGGAGGCCCCCTGAGCTAAGCCGCTTGGGAGGGGGGGGGGGGCTCTCGCACACATCTGCCCGCCACATGAATCAGCCAGCTGCTACAGCCATCTGCCCTACTGCCTTTTCCAGAGGTCGCCCGCCCCCTAGCGCTCTGATGTCAGCACCAATGAGAGCCGAGAAGCTCAAAACCAAGCAGGCGACATACATACAGGCCAGTAGTATTTAAGGTACTGGAACCAGAAAAGTCTTACTGAGCAAAGTCACTAGAAAAGGTCCCGGTCCTTGAATATACCAGTATGAGATGCATAGATCGTTTTCCTTCATTTTCAGCCGGAAAGATCGACAGCAAGTAAATATGAATGGGAATAAAGTTACCGAACTAGTTTGCTTTGTCACATACAGTGAACCTGAGAGCTTGCAGTTAGTGTCAGGCAGCCAAACAGCAACAAGAATGCTTTTGCAGTGCTAATTGTGGTTTGTGGTTGGTGTGGTTCTCATAGCCCTTTTCACCAGTACCAGGTTTATCGGGCAGGTGGATGAGAAGGGAAAAGACCACAAAACATGCAGCCATCTAACCTAACATACAGAGACCAAATCTGCCACCAAATCCTATCCCACATGACCTGACCACATGAGTGCAAGCCCCGATCAGAGACACTGGAAAACACTGGAAACTGCCCAATAAGGGACCTCAACACCATCGTAAAACTAACCAGATGTTCCTGGAATCATTTATCCAAGACATCCCCAAGTACACGAGTTTACAGGAGTATTTCCAGAGAACCAGTGAGCCAGACAATCAAACTCTACCAGGATTCACCAGGACAAAACATGCGATAAATATATATTACATTAAGGAATCCACACTGTGGTGAGAGACACCAAATCATGCGGTACTATGTCAGCGGCAAGGTTACTGAGACACAGGACAGACAGCACACAGAGGTTGTTGATTCAGGTGGGGCACTTAATGAGCACATGTTGACGGTTTACGTTAGTCCCGAGGTGGTGTTTGTAGACCAGAGTATCTTATAGTCACCTGTCTGCCTCATTCATCAGGGCCAGAATTGTAGAAAGTCCTTTAATTTGGAGAGAACTTAAGGCAATGTTTTAGCTCTTCTTTAAACCTTAGTGCCAATCAAATCTTGTAGCAACATCTGTAGGTGACAAATAGCATAGTTGTATCCCAGAAGCAAAAGCAATGTTTGAAATGTGATCTTTACAGATGATCTTTTTATTAAAAAAAAAAAAAGCTCAGTGATGACCTTCTCTTGCAGCTTGGGGTGATTCGACAACAACATGACTGGCCTGAGTAGCAGCCATCCATCAACATGTTTCCTATCACAGGCAGAGACACTTTGCCTCGGGGGAACTCTGGTCATGGAAATTCCACAAGCCGCGGTTCACACAAAAACAGATGTTTGATTGTTTTCATTCCCCCCGCTTTTTTTCAGGCTAGCTTTTGCATGCAGGCGAGATTTACACACTGTTGACAGCTGACATGAAAAGCAGGAGCAATGGAGCGACACACAGTGACTGTGTTTTTATCAGCTAAATGACCTAGAGGCATCGAAGGTGAAATCGTTGGATGCTGACAGTCCCCAGTTCACGGTTCCATAAACAAAAAAAGAAAAAAACTTGTGATTTAATTTAATTCTAATGGATCTTTATTCAGAGAAGCACTGAGAATTAGCTCATGTCTGTATTTCTGCTATGTTTAGACAGCAGACATTTTCAAGGACGCTAAATGCAGTATTGAGGGGTCAGTTCCGGCATTTCAGTAATGCCCAAACGACGATTAGAGTTGGGAAATAAAAAGCGCAAGCGAGGCACGTTCATCTGAGTCGCACAACAGTTCCTCAGACCGTCATATTGCAGTAGTTAGGAATCAGCGAAGAGTTACATGCCGAATACAGAATACAGGTGTGAAGCAAAAGCGGGGATTACGGACTTCAGACACATTCCTTTAGCCTTACGGAGCGGTGCCTCAAATCGATACTCTCAATACGGAGAGAACGATAACATCTGGCAGCTGAAATATTAGTGCCACGGACCTCTGGCTGACAAAAGCACTCGCTGTGCTCGAGTTTCACGCCTGGCATGCCTTCCCGGTCTCACACATGAAAGTATAAACTGTAACAAAAAAGAGACTTCCTATTCACATGCTCCTACTCCTCCCAGATCGGTAGTTTACGGGAAAACAGCTCTAACTGTGCAGGAGAGTAGCGTTTCATTTAGTTGATCACACGGTCAGGTTACAGACCCAAAGCCAGTATGGGGATTACAGTCAGTGATTAAACACTCAGACAATGTGTACAGACAGAATCCTTAGCACATTCTCATCAAAGATGCTTCAATATCAGTATTAGTGCACAAGACCAGAAATGGAAACTGGTTAGGAACCTGTTCAGATTTGAGCAAAGTTTTCTTCATGTAAGAGATGCTACATATTTGGATTAAGCTTCTCATAGTGACTCATTCACTTGGTGAAGCATCAGATATAGTTTAATTGGACAATGATGATGGATGACAGGTATAAGGTGTCCTGATGACCAAGACAATTCATACTGTTAGTTCAGCGCCAGCTTTTCTGTGTCAGTGGGAGGAACGTGACTCCAAGATACCCAGGAGATACCCAGGAGATGCACAGAAGATACCCAAGAGACATTCCAAGATACCCAGGAGATACCCAAGAGATGCACAGAAGATACCCAAGAGACATTCCAAGATATTCAGGAGATACTCAAGACATGCTCCAGTATACCCAGGAGATTCCCTAAGATACCCAGCAGGTACCCGAGAGATACCCAGGAGGTACCCAAGAGATGCTCCAGTATACCCAAGAGATTCCCTAAGGCACCCAAGAGATACCCAAGAAATACCCCAAGATACCCAGGAGATACCCAAGAGATGCTTCAGTATACCCAAGCGATATCCAAGATACCCAGGAGATACCCAAGAGATGCTTCAGTATACCCAAGAGATATCCAAGATACCCAGGAGTCACCCAAGAGATGCTAAATTATACCAAGGAGATACCCAGTAAATACCCTGAGATACCCAGGAGATACCCAAGAGATGCTCCAGTATTCCCAGGAGATTCTCAAAGACACCCAGGAGATATACCAAAAATACCCCAAGATACCCAGGAGATGCCCAAGAGATACCCCAAGATACTCAGGCTATACGTAAGAGATATAGCCAGGGAAAACCAAAGAAATACTCCAAGATACCCAGGAGATACCCAAGAGATGCTTCAGTATACCCAGGAGATACCCCTAGATACCCAGGTACCTTGTGCTGTTGGGTCACCTGCACCTCACAAACAGCCTGAGAGCAGGTTCCTGCTGTTATGGAGGTGGTGCTTCCTGCTTCCCTGAGACAGAGCCTCAGGACTTTGCTGTAGAGCACTAGAGCCCCATTCAGATCTACAGCCCTTATAACACTGGTCCCAAATATAGAACATATGGTTTTATGTCCTCTTATCTATTTGTGATAATAGATGCGCCAAAAAGAGGGGGAAAGGAAAATAACTGCTTGCTAAAAATGTAATTGTCTAAAAATAGTCCACAGATAACTTTCGAAAAGTAAAAACGTATGTCCTGATGCAATAGTATGTCAAGCTCAGAACCTACTTGTTCTACTGTTTGCAAACTGATTCCCTTTGCTGATTGTGAGACAGCTGCTGGTTCCATATGCATGACAAGAAATGCAGCCCCGATTAAAGTTCTTAAATACTCACTCCTCATGTATCACAAACCGTAATCCCTGAAGAATATTTGATCTGTTGCGGATATTTGGTTTATGGGCAAGCTTTACAGCCAGGAAAAAAACGTTCCCAAGGAGTCACGTACTACATCGACCGGATTGCGCAACAAGGCTCGTGAGAGACTTGCTCCTACAGATCCCTCCTGTCTGAGCACGTTGCCGAATGCATCCTGTAAGTCAGGAATCGCCCGACTCGCATTTAACTCTGCAGCCTCTGATAACAAACCGAATGATGAACAAAATGATGAGAAGAACCAAAGCAGGGCGCTCCCCAGGTTTCACCATTCCGATCTACGTCAACACTATCAGTTATTCCACTGATTTGCCGATACTACCCCCTCTGTAGCATAAGAGCTTTGTAAACACAGCCAATCAGCAAACTTGAAGGGCTTCCGGCCCACCTATGGCCTTACCTGGCTGGCGTGTGCTTTCCAGCACGGTTCCTTTATTACCTAGAAGCCTGTAACTCATTCCGTTTGCGTAGGGGGCGGCCGATCCGTTGAGGTGAGCCCCGCCACCTCTCTTGATCGAGTTGGATCGAGTGGGAACAGGCACGAAGGTGGGGTCCAGGTCCAAGATTAGCTGGTTCAGCTGGTCAATGGACTGGTCGATGTCCACGTTAAGGGAAGCGAGGTCGTCTTCTCTGATGGCAGGGTGTGCACCTGCGAGCCCATGGACCGGCATGCTGTGAGCCCGCTGCAGGGATCCCCCTTGCGTGGGGGTGTCTTGAGGTCCGTACGATTTAGGCAGGGCGCTCTGCTTGCTGGGGGAGAACATCACGGCGCCCTCTGTGGGTCGGAAAGTATACTGCTGGGCGGCCACCATCTGCTGGTGGTGAACCCAGGTCTGCGTGGAGTAGCCTCTCTCGCCAAAAGCCAAGGACTGCACTTCTGGGGAAACGGATGCACTTCTGTGAAAGTAGCACGTCCGCTTGCCGTCCACTCCCCTGGCCTCACGCGGGCGTGCCACGGAGAACTCCTCACCCCCTCCGCTGCCAAAGCCTTCCGACAGCAGGGAGTTCTGGCTTCCCTCGTGGTGGCCTCCGTACGGCCCATCGGAAGACGACAGCGTCCCAAGGCTGTCTACGCTACGCAGGTCGTGGGCGGGCACTTCGTCGTCCAGAATGTCCGTTTCCTGCTGCTTCGGCCTAAGTTCCCCCAGGCCCGCCTGCCTCTCCACCGCGGCCGACCCGCGTTCTGACATCACACTAGGGGGCTCACCCTGCTCACACCTGAGTCTGCTCGGCTGCCTTCTTGGTTCAGATGGGCTTTTCCAAGACTGGCCCGTTCTCAAGGAGGCGCTAGAGAGGCCGGAGTCACTGCTGGTGGATGCCGTGTGATCGCTGCGTGCGGGTGCCCCTTGGAATCGTCTCTGTGGCACTCCCTCCGAGCCTCTCTGGCCGACTTTGGCAGGTGGTCTGGTGTCCTTGGGATCTTGAGCATGTGACACTAAAACGACAGGATAACGGAGGGCTTCAGCGTGGGGGGGGCCCCGTGGCTCAAAACTTGCAGGGAGGGGCTTTTAGCACTCACACTCGCACTCACACTTAAACGCTCCGAAGATCCTTACACAAACCACACTGCACCTAAATCAAACCCTGCTGTCTACAATAACTCATCGAGACAATGTGGTATTTTGATTACCCATGTGTTTGCGGTGTGTCGAAGAAAAAAAAATCAAAGGCTACCTCCACCTGGATGATCACGGCTCTGGTCTAGGTGATAAGGGGTTTCTAGAAAAGAAAATCATACGTGTGAAGGTTTAGTGTAGAGTAACCCCGTGAAACACTGATACGAGTCCTTTGCAGTATATTTTTCAATTTACGCCGCAGAGAACCAACACTGTAAAACAAACATTCCATTTATTATAAACCAGCTGTTGTTGTTTAGACTGGAGATGGCGGCTTTACTAAATTACTCAGAAAAATTGGAGTCTGGCCAAATATATCACATGAAAAATGAAGGCACTGAATCATAGCCTAAAGAGTACCAATGTACGCGCTCACTCTTCCGACCTTAGAGCAAACACAGGCGCCAGCTAAATAAATGGTGGCTGTTACTCGACTTTTAGAGCCCCGAGAGTAGTGATACACCCCTGGACGGTCTTCATGTTCACATCGAGGATTAAGCTAAAATAGTGACAAATCTTTTTAAGCGACAACAGGATCCCAAAGAGTGCACTGTAAATAATCTACAAAACCAGCGACGTGTATCTTGCGGTCAGATTTGGTAACCGCAGAAGTGTCACTTCCCCGAAACGTCTCGTCTCCCCGAGGCGTGAGTGATGACAGTCGTAGTACAGGACTTGCAAACATCTTCACCCCAGCTTGAATGTAACACCGAAAGGCCAAAGTAAATCCCCCTGTCAGTTTATAAGGTCTGCAGGTACCAGCCTCTCACTCCTGGGCCTGTAAACTTCTCGATGAAGAGAAGATAAAATTGTATATGTATCATATGCCAAAAAAAACACACTGAATTCATTTGAGTACCATCTGAATCGGCCATTTCACACAGAGCAACACGACCGACATCTCCATCACCCTTCCGGTAAATTCCTCTGCACTGAGGGCTCCAAACCAGACATGCATGGTACAACAACAGTACACCCCCATTAGATCCTTCCACCTCCACTTTTCAAAGTATATAAGAATTCCTCAGCAACCACAACAACCGGAACGTTCCTTCCTTGGAGGTGAAAGACTGCAATGAAAGGTCTGTTTCCTCTGCTTCCACCTCACCCATTTTCTTTCCTTTCTTTCCTCCCTCTCTCCTTCCTCCCCAACTCCCCCTATTAATGCCCCCCTTGCCCCCTCCAACCCATCCAGCCCAGAGCACTCACCTTCCCGGCGTCTTACTTGCAGCAGGTAAGCGCGTGGAGTTTCTCACATTCAGAAAGCCGGGCTGTGAGAGACGGCACCCCCTGGAAAGGTGGCCCCCAGACCCCCCCTCCACACGCCGCTAAAGGGGCCGCCCACATTTTAACCCTCCCTGCAGCACCAAGAAGGCGAGCGTGTGCCACAATGGCCCAGACATTCAGCATGACAAATATGGGAAGGGGAATGTAAACATGGGGGCGTGGCAAGGAAGGGGGCGGAGCAAAGAGGAGGCGGAGCCAGGGGGCAGCAGTAATTTGAACCAAAAGGGGGCCGGTGAGTTAGTTTGGATAGGACAATGAGGCATACAAGAAGGGGAAGAGAAGAAGGGAAAAAAAACAACTGGAGATGAAAACAACATTCTTTCATCCAAGTACTTTTCTCTCCCTCTTTTTTTGACCTGGCAAAGCAGTGCTTTAATTACAGCAATGTCACTCTCTTATTGAGCTGTTTTTGAGAAGCAGTTGGAAGCCTCAGCTGAAATTATCACTAAATTATACGTCAGCCTGGGACATTTTTAACACTGTTATGAAACCAGATGTGTGCGAACCACAATTGTCAGGTTCAATTGTGTCATCTGGTGTTTCTCTTTTTATTGCATATGATCTCCGACAGATAGACACCTTCCAGAAAGTCCCACAATCAATCTCCTGTTTCCAGTATTTTTACTGCCCATCAGAGACTAACGAAGAGAGATCAATACCATTCATGGCATCTATTGGACACACATTTTTTGAATGATTTAGGAGCAAAGGACAATAGTATCAGCAAAACATAAAGGTGACATTCAATGTGACATGGTCAACGTGGTCGATTCGCACAATGGACTAAATCGGCTTTTTTTGTTATTTGGCAAATTATTCAAAATGGAAGCGCATTTTTATTTTTCTAACTGAAAAGCATGGAGGAGCGGAGCAGCTCAGTCATTAAGGATTTAGACTAAGGGAAAATCTGAACGCAGGAAAAGAGAAAGTGTGAAATTATACGTTAAGTTAAAAACCCATGCGAAGCAGGGACTGGATGTGAGGTCTGTGGTTACTGTTACTGCAGTGGCCGTAAAAAGAAGGATTTGCGTAGAGCTGGGCAGGTCTCGGTAGCGCGGGAACAGTTCTGGCATAAGCAGGACCTGTGATTTAGCTTCTCTGCTGTTAGCGCTTTTAGCGTTGCCGTCGCATGTTTGCAGGATGAGATCGCGATGAGACATTTCTTAGCGTTAGTTACTCCTGTTTGGGCCTGTGTGGTGTGCTTTTTTTTTTCTGCGCTTGCCGTGAGGGGTGTATAATCACAGCGTGGGCGAGCCGCACACAGCCGCTGGTCTGCGGCATGGAGATGAATGGGTCGGTCCGGGCCGGGCCAGGACGGCGCACCTGCGGCTGTCTCTTTAGTGAAAAGAGGAAACTTCTGCAGAAGAATCGCCATTTATCTCCATCAATGGAGGATGGATGAATCGGGATAAGAAGCATGTTTTGCTGTGATATGATGTGATTCCCCTTCAACCAGGTGAATAGCAGAGCAGTCTGTGGGTTAGGCCTCTGTGCTTATGATCGGATGGTTGCTGGTTCATGTCCAGTCCTTGGACCCTTGAGTAAGGTCTTTAACCTCCCAAAATGCTCCAAGGGGGGGGGGGAATTTTCATTTTACACAGTGGTTCAAGAAAACTCATCAATATTCATGGGAGAAGTTACCCAATTGGCCAGTAAATATGCTCCCAGCAACAAAAAACAGTTTTTTCAGAGATTGGTCAGTGAAATCCATCTAAGGCACTCACTTGCCAATCAGGTAGTGCATCTCCCTAACTACCCTGTAAAACGAAAACTCACCTCCAGGGGCACTAGATCAAATGGCTGATCCTGCACTCGCACTACAAGTTTTGTTCTCAACTGTATGTATGTCTCAAAGGAGACCAACATGAGGTATGCGAGGGAAGCAGCACTGCAATGTACTTGTGCAAATGGCAAATAAAGTTTTGTTTTGCATTCACAGATCGCAGATTCACTGACTCACCTGATATTTTTGGGCGGTAAGAGGAAACCTAACCATCCAGTGAAACCCACAGCCCTGGGAGGTACGAGGTTGCAGTCCTACTCAGTGAGCCACTGGACCATCAGTTTACTTGGTACTTTAAGGTTGACTGTGTGAGCATGCAGATTGGGGCCTGTCTCAGCTGCCAAATCATTTACTGCCTTGCTCTGCTTAAGAAGAATTGCTTGGTCCCGCTGATTACTGAGAACATGATGAGTTTCAGGGGTAGGTGGGGCATCTCTTCCAAAATACAGTGTTTGCATGTCAAATGGGGGGGGCTCTGAACAAAGCAGGGAGGCACTGAAAGATCTGCGGCCGAGAAATTACAATAACTCAAAAAGTAATTTGTTGCCTTGTTTGTGTATCTCTTTCGAACAACAGCTGGCCTTTTCGTCACAGACCAATTGTTCCCAGAATCAAGAGTCAGGAATCACATGGAGCAGCAGCCCCCGTCGCGTTGTGGAGACAGACATTATTCTCTGTGTCTCCATCTTTTCTATTTTCAGCGTCTGCTGGAAGTGGAGTAAACAGCCACGACTGAGCAGAGAGGCCCAGTGTGGGTGGAGCACCGCAGTGGCCAGGGATGCAGATCCAGCCTTTGCATATTATTTTATTTTATTGCTTTTAATATTCTATTCTTTTTGCACTGCAAGAGACGGCACACAATTTTCATTATACCTTTGTACAATGACAATGAAGTTTTCTGATTCTCATTCCTATGTTTGTATTTGTATCTTTCCATTCATTTCCATGCATAAACCCTAATTCTAACAATGAAGACCTTAACCCCCACCCAGCCCAAACCTTAACCAGAAGCAACCAAACTAAATACGAGACTTCTGACACACACACGCACACACACACACACACACACACACACACACACACACACACAAACACATCTTGTTGCCTAGCAACAAACTTCCTGTTCAGCAACAAGCAATAAAGAAACCAGCAATCTCTTTCCTCAGTTGCCAAAATATGAAATGTCATATGGAAACAGAGTTTATGTTATTGCAATCAGGAATCTATTCAGCCTAAATTTGTTTCACAGAGCAAACAAGTTCACACAAGAGCAACCCAAAGTGTTTTCACGGAAAGCTCCAGAAATGACACGGCCGTCACATTTTAGGTCAAACGGATGCGTTTCACAGTTTCAAAAATAACCAGCAATTGAACCAGCTCTTCTAGGTCTGTACAAAAGTACAAGAAAATAGTAAATAAAATAGCTGCCTTCCTTAAGATGATTGAACATAATTTATATCGGTTTAGGCAGAAATTCTAAACATGTCATTAGATTTCATTATGTAGCTCAACACTGAAGCAATTTAGCATTCGTCAAGCCGTCTTGACCCTAAAAACAGCTGCCTTACCTAAGCTTGTCCCACCAAGCTCCTACAAGACAAGCAACGATGTGTAATTATGTCCAACAACAATACATGACATTTTCCACCACGGAGGCCCTGTACGTCACTCCAGACCAGTCTGAGTACAATGGAAACATGTATGACGACCAGTACTGGTGAAGGACCAGCTTATTGTGCAGTGGGAGTTACAGTAAAGAGGACAGTCTGTTACCTTCAGCGTCGCAGCTGATGTTCTGGTAGGAATCCCACCGTATCAGTGGATCTGTAGTGTTGTATTCCACGTCGATGACAGGAACATTCTCCCACCGGTCAGAACCTGCAACAAGAACCAGAACATAGTGTCAGGGGGCAAGCGATTCTGTTTCCGTTTTTACAGATGAGCAAAAGTAAAACTCGTATCTTGCAGCCATGTGTTTCAGAGTGGGAACCGCATTATTGCCCGTTTTAACTTTTTAAGAGTTTTCATTCTCCTAATGAGGCACATCGAGCGGCCGTGTGGATTTAGTAGTCTTCGGGGATTTGGCAGTTAGTACCTCGCATCTTCTCTGGACTCTCAGACATGACGAGCTCAACCTTGCCGTAATCCGGAAACCTGAGGTCTGGAACATGACGAGGGGTGAGATGGGAAATGGTAAAATGGTACAAACACTGGAGGGCAACAGCGTCGTGTCACTTCCTTTGATTTAGTTCAAAAGCAGTTTTCGGTGAAATAAAGAATCTGTTTTACAATATTATCTGAAGGTACGTAGGTAACCTAAGGCGATCACAGTGATGACCCGTACCTAAAATGTTTTTGATAAAATAAAAATGCATTCGGTGAGTAAAACTGAGAGTTCATTCATTTTCTCTGAGAAAAAAATTATTTCTCATTTTCTTATACACAAATTTCCAAAAAATTTACAAATGACTCATCCAGCTCCCAGATACTATTACAAATACAAACTGAGGAAGACTGATGGTGCAAATATATGTAAGCTAACCATTAGCCACCCTAAGCTCAAGGTATGGTTTGTTACAGGCACAACACTGGTCTACCTTTGTTTGCATTTTCAAGGTCCTCCTTCTCAAATATGAGGCTGCAGCCCTGAACGGTGCCCGTGTGAAACTGCAGACGAAAAACCGGCTCCCGGCTCAGAGTCCGAATGTTTTTGTGGTAGCATTTGACCTGTGCCATTAAAAAAAAAAAAATTATTCATTGAAAGAGCGGATCAGAATGCATTAATTCTGGTGCTTTCTAAAGCAGTTTATGGAAAGTGGTCCTCTGGTACCAATTCCAGGAAGGCAGGAGACCCACAGGAAGCACATTCAATCATGGCCGCAAAATCTGAAGTCCACAAGGTCATGTTCGACTCTGAATTTGAGCTTAAAATACTGCGAGGAGTGTAAGGATAATTCTACCCCTAAAACCCCAATTAGAAATGCAGGCAATTCATGAGTACTACATATACATTTACGTAGATCTTTAAATAACAAAAAAAAAATCACTTACCAGGATATCACCTTTGAGCAGCTGTGCTGGCAGCAGAGCGATATACAGCCTGTTTCTGTGCCCTGGTCCTATGTGACTGTGCAGCAGATCCACAAATCAAACTTCATCTCATTTTAAGCGGACATGGGACCCCACCATTACCCAGCAATCTCCATCCCACTTGCCATTGGTTCCCATTCGGGTGAAATTAGCAGTCGCTATATGTACACCAGTGTTGGGCATTTCATGTCCGAAAGCTACGAATCCGGACCAAGATTTTGTTTCTACCGACCAGTCGAGTATAAAGAGTCACAGTCACGGAGTACTAAACTGGTTGGTAGGAACAAAATCGTGGTCTGGATTCGTAGCTTCTGCATCTGAAACAGCCAATCCTGATATACACATGCCCAAACACATACACACGGACATTCACCATCGTGAAGGAGCTTAATTAGCCAATAACAAGGCCGCTTACTAAATGCCAGAAGAGTAGACCAATTGCAGCCCCTGGTAGACCTTCAAGTACGGTCGACAAACTGAAAAAAACCAGGGACAAGGAATGTAGATGGATTTTAAAATACAGGCATGGTCTTAGCATACGCAGCTGCAATGAGTGGGAAGCTACATGGTGCCTACAGTATATAACATCGTTGCGGTTGTACAGTAGCTTTAAAAATTCTTTAATTAGTTTCAGAATAGTCACACAGAATGCTAAATCTGCTGAAGCTGACTGACACCACGATGCCTCCCTTGTCTACATTAAACTGCGTCGTATAAAAACATATAAACATGTTGTGCTGAGGTCGTGCAGTGCACTATTGACCTCTCCTAGAATAGGATGTTCAATTTCGGTCACCCCAGCACTTCAAAGAGGATTCTGGAGTGGCTACAGTGGTGAGCAAACATAATGAAGCCTTGTCTTAAAGGGATGTGATGTAAGAACAGCTTTGAAGCAGTGCATCAATAAAAGGTATTGGGGGCACGACTCAGGAAAACAAGGCCAATCCGGATGATTAGTCAAGGACCAGATTATATCAGAACAAAGAAAAGATTTATTTACGCAAAGGACGGGGGGTGGAATATGCTCCGTTCCTAGAATCACTCAAGTTAACATTAGATTGAATTTCATCCTATACTATAAATAAAATGTATTGAGGGTCCTCTCACATTTGAAATATCTCATAAATCCCAGTGTTCTTACAAACCACTTTTTGGTTTTTACGATGAATGGGTTTTGTGGGATCTTCTTTCATATCAAGACACAATACAGCCTGGTTCTACCATAAAGATCCATGGAATCTCTCCAACTTTGAGGGCTCCATTACGAGCAACGTACCTCCATTCTCAAAGTCAGGTATCCCGTGGAGAATGACGCAATGCAGGAAGTGAGGGGAGACGTTCATTTTTATGGAGCCAGTCAAGAGGCTGTTTAGAATCCAGACATACCTACAGTTGGAAAGTAAAACAGACATATAACTTCAAAGAGGAATCCGTAATGTGAATTATTAACTGCAGGAAGGTTTACGGCGAGATGACCGTCAGCCAAGCTGGTCGTTAACCTTCCCTGTCGAGTAGTGGTGTTTTATCAGAGGTTTGTTCTCAAATCGAAATCACAGGTGTGAAGAACCATCGCGGGCGGAACAAATGATCACCTCTTCTGTGAGGGTGTCATGAGAGGTGACACCTTGTCATCGTAGAACTTCCTCATGGCGAAGCGTTCCAAGGCCTGGTCAGCGCTACGAAAGAAAGACGTCATTGTCGTTTAGTCTCTCAGCGGGTGTTCAATCCTTATGAAACCTCCAGCCACGTAATCAGCTTTAACTAGTACATGTTGTATATATACTGATGGATATTCCTGCTCAGCTCCTGCTGGGCACTCATTCCTGCTGCTTGGCAACATGGGCCAAAACGTGATACAGTGCGAGGCTTCACAGCTCAAGCACATTTCTTGAGGGTCCACGTGAGTCTCCTCAAACTTGAATCCCTTTGGATGGTAGCTCAGCAAACTGTGGCTTTATTCCTATTGAGCGTCAACGATCTCAATGCAGCACATTGAAGTGACACCAAAGCGATACATAGATTATTTCAAATGGTAGTTTGTGCTAATAAATCATAAATCATGTTTGTGCAAATACCCACAAACCACAGCTGAACACTGGGCCCATAGAACATTCCTA
The DNA here is from genome assembly GCF_023856365.1 of Brienomyrus brachyistius. NCBI lineage: Eukaryota > Metazoa > Chordata > Actinopteri > Osteoglossiformes > Mormyridae > Brienomyrus > Brienomyrus brachyistius. The sequence continues at coordinate 5,397,359 of NC_064536.1, read as the reverse complement.
AGATTCACCCCAGTGTGGGGTATTTCTGCAACGTTCTCAACGGACGGCATTCCCCAACCGTGCTCTAGCCACAAACAGGAATTCTTGAGCCGGCACTGTTACCTCGCAGAGACTTCAGTGAAATGCACAAAGGATGAAGTGATCACCCCAATCCTCCCTTTTCCACCCTGCACATGCGGATGACAAACAAACAATAAACAGTGAAACTATAGTAAAAACAAAAATCTTTACAGTGGCTACATTGAATTCTCATTAAAAGGTCTCTCACAAAAATGTTGCCTGCAAGATTCAAGAATATGTTCATCCATATATCCATTTTCCAAACCACTTATCCTACTGGGTCGCGGGGGGTCCGGAGCCCATCCCGGAAGCAATGGGCACGAGGCAGGGAACAACCCAGGATGGGGGGCCAGCCCATCGCAGGGCACATTCACACACCATTCACTCACACCTGCACTCCTAATTTAGCAAGTCCAATCAGCCTCAGCATGGGAAACCGGAGTACCCAGTGGAAACCCCACGACGGCATGGGGAGAACATACAAACACCCAGGCGGCGACTCGAACCCGGGTCCCAGAGGTGTGAGGCGACAGTGCTAACCACTGCACCACCATGCCACCCCTCAGGAATACGTGCCAGGGGGAAATAATTCTGCAGAGAAACAATATTAGGTGTGGCCTTGGTAAACCACAGTAAATAATACAAGTACTTAAATAATAAGAATCTTAAACAATAAATAAAATCCCTCAAGAACGAAGACAATGGGCAATTTACTCAATAATGCATCATTACAAACCCCAATTCGAGGCCAAAACACAATCCCAGCAATTAAATACCAGCAGGGTGAACATTATGGGGAAAACAATAGGGGCTGGGCACTCACACGGCAGTGAATGACCACCACGTGCTGGGGGTCGGAGTTCAGCCAGGTCTCCATGGCCTTGCAGATGGTGCAGATCTTGTCCAGCGGCGGGGCATGTAGGTCGGGCCAGCCGATGTCCATGGTCTGAAACATCAGGACTGTCGTTTTCACAGAGGCTTCTGCAGCAGATCTACTTCTACGGCCCCCAGCCGCACTTCCATATAAAGGTACCGCGCTCCTCAACTTTATGAACAGAGGCAGGAAGATGGTCATCTGGAGGTTATACCAGGAACCCTTTGACATCACGATACAACCCAGGCACCTCCCCAGGGCTCCCTTTATGCTCCCTGTCTCCTTGCTAACTTCCCGTTAGCACCGACCTGTACGTTTCTTCAGAGAAAAACACCTGTCAAATGAATATAGGTCAGGGCTACTCAGTTATTTTTCCCCGGTTGAGTTTTTGCAGACCGTTGGAACTTGTGGAAAGCAGCAATTACATTTAAGTTGCGTTTAAGTTCTCTGTGCGACTGAAAGATCTTGTGCAAAGGAGACAGTTCTGAGCTTGTTGAGACAGCAAGATTTTTCAGCAGAGCTAATTTAATTAAGTCTCTATTTGGGCACATTACAGCCTCCCCCCCCCCCCCCCCCCGCAGGGATTTGGACTACATCAGCATCTTTCACGTCCCTCATCATTAAACTGCAGAAGAAAAATGGTCCTGTGTGTCTCCCAAATGGAGGGATGGGGGGCACATAGGGTTTACTTGTCAGTTTGATCATTAGCTTTTCTTTTAGTCATTTTTTCTGGCTCCAATGTTGTTGTTTTTTTTTCTATGTTCCCAGAACTTGTGACACAAGCACACCCGCCTCCCCATCACAATCGTGCCCCAACGTGAATCGACTTCACGCTTGAAAAGAATGGTACCTTGGGGTTCGTTTTGGTGAGATCCGCCCGCTTTTCGGAAAGGTTGATCACCTGCGTGGAAACCAATACGGTAATTAGGCTCCTCCCACTTCACGTTTCTCAACCCTTTTGTTAACACGGCTTAATGCCTTTTTGCCCGGAAGATGAAAGCGCACTCAGGGGCTATTCGGATCGCTGGCAGACAGGGCGAATTGCGAAGAGATGCACTACTCTGCCTGGAAAGGACATTAATAAGTTTTAAGCTAGACTCAATCCATGACGCTAAGCATTTTCAACATAAATGAATGAGCCTCTTTAGCTAATTAATGAATTGATCGTAAATAACTCCATTTCTGCATTTTATTTAGACAGGAACTTGCAGATTAAGTGGATATTGGAAAGACGCAGGAGGTCTTAACACACATTGATGTATCTGCACAGGTCTGTCTGCGTTTATGTAAAGTGACGTACACAGCTAGCCGCCATGCAGTTTGGCCATTTATGTAACTAGTGGGAGTTTTTTTATTTGAAAAATGGCATTACACATACTGCTATCGCCGTTAAGTTCCCTCCTCCTGCTTTTATCGCCCATTCCTCTAAATGGGCTCCCTTTTTCAGTCTTACCCAGAATGCTACCTGCTTAGCTGTTACGGTGAACCCTGGAATGACTCTAAAATGGAGGACACCTGTGTCTGAAATAGAGGAGTGTTGCTCAAAAATGGGGACACTCAACAGCAGTCCGGACAGAGCGCTGGAAAACCAGACTGTTCAGACAAAACTTGGATGACTGGTCGCCATTTTAGCTTCTGCCATACTTGTTAATTGTACCAATGAAGTAGGTGGCAGGCTATGAGTTCCCACTAATGCCAGACATACATCAGTGCATCCTCTGTCACCGAGGATGTTAAATGACAGTGAGGGGACCCCCCCTTCTCTCCCCCGCTCCTCCGCCGGATCTCACCAAGTAGTTGTCGGCATGTTTGGACTTGAGCATGCATGTGACATCGTGCAGGTTAGCCCTGTATGCATCCTCTGAGCAGACCACGGGGAAGGACACGGCGATGATGCGCTCCGTGATGTAGGTCAGGTCGAGTTCGTATCCCTCCTCCATCGCGAACGTCCCATCTGATGCAGCCACCTGTGTAAAACAAGCCAGCGTTACACCGACAGACAACAGACTTCAGGTGAGGGCGATTTCCTCCGGAGATGTTCTGCTCGCTATAGTTCAGGCCCATGGGTGTTGGTGTGCTCTCTTGTATGCTCCTGCAGGAACATGCAAGTGTGACAGTTCACCAGCCCAGACCTCCCCATGTGGGGGGGGCACACCCACCCCCTAAAGATATACTGTAGTCTGGTCAAAAAAAAACTTTTAAGGAGGAACCAGGAACCACCCAAGTTAGCCAATTAGTCAGAAGAACAAACTGACAGGTAGGCAAATAGATAAAGACCAAGATATCTATCTATATCTGTTTACAGTTCTTGTTTGTTTATTTACATGTAAATTCATCTACTCCTAGTTCCTGTCCTGACTCATATCCCATCCAAAGTGTACCCCAGCCTTTCGCCCTATGCCTCTTACGACAGGCTCCATGATCCAGTATCGGGATATACACTTTAGCGATGATGCATGGACATTTCTTGCTCACTGCACTTGTGCCTGTTACATTCCTGTCTACATATATATACACATAGATACACATAGCCTTAATGGCTCTTAGCGAGCTGACTACGTAACTTACATACCAGTAATGTTGTATATTCACAATAAATGCAACAAAAATAATGTGGTTGTAAGCATCGTCACTGTGTCAAGCAGCAAAGCATGCTGGGATTGACTCTCTGAACATTAAGCGTGAACTGACATGGAGTCCTCGACTGTAAGCGTGAGGGAATAATTCCGAAATGGAAACATGGAGGAGCAGGACTGAATGAGAAGCCTGCCAGGTCCTCCCAACAAGCTACCACAGGCTGCTTTGTAAGCGCAAGGAGATTAAATGCCTCCGCCAACTCACTTCAAAACGTCCCCTCGAGGAACAAGTTCTTTCAAGACAGTATCTGCGAGTGTGGCTCCAACATGCACTAGAGCGGTCTAATTACAGCCATACGCCCTCTGGGCCCTGGGCTTTCTCTGCCAAATTTTTTTATGCCTATGGAATCCTCCATTTTGTACTATTCTGAGGTGCTACTACATGACATGCACTAACTCTGTGCACAGGAAGGTCTCACTATGCATGCAAAAGTCAAGGCAACATCACCAAATCAACAGCCTCATTTGTTTTTATGGGCAACGCATTTTTAACCGCAACCAAAGCGACATTTGCCAGCTATAGGAGGTTTCGACGTATTCATTTAGTCTTCCACGTTTTCCTAGATCAGTGATTCCCAACCCAGTCGCTGGGGATTCCCAGACAGTCCACGTTTTCCCTTCCTTCCCAGCTCCTCCTTCCCCAGCTACCAGCCAATCAAGAACACAGGATACCTGCTACAGGTGGGAAGCAGTAAAAATATGGATTGTCTGGGGGTCCTCAAGGGCTGGGTTGAGAAACACAGTCCGAGATGATGGTCTGATTTATGTTCATCCACAATACTGCATAAGAAACATTATAGGTGCGAGGACAATGCTAATCACCGTAAACCTTAATGACGGTCATTAAAGCAGCCATTATATTACATGGTTAACCTGAGGTCCCACAGCAGGGCCCTGAGTGCAGCCACAAGAATCCCAACAGGAGAAGCACAATCAAGAGCCAACAGATGACGAATAAATATCAAACAAACACCCAGTTGAAGGTTCATTGAGGCTCCTGAATGAAGGAAGATGGACATGATAGCAGAATAAGCAGCGAAGCCAGATTTGACTTGAGATATGTTGGGTTGTGAAGGAGATTCATGGGTCAGAGACAGAGAAGCTTTACTCTATGAGACTCAAATTAACAATATCTGAAGAAAGCGGGCCATCAACAAAGCGTATTAAGAAATTTGCCAGATTTACTTGGCCAACCTTCTGAAAAAGGAGACATTCTGGAAATATCTTGGGAAGGGTTTGTAAAGGACATGGGGAGAAAAGAAAAGAAAGTCTTCAGCAATGAAAGAGAGGTGGGTCATTTCATTCAGCAGAAAGGATGACCTTGCTTGGTTTAACTAGCAATTCTGTTCTCAGTGATTTCCTTATAAAAAGAAAAGAAACATACAGAGAGAGAGAGAGAGAGAGAGAGAGTAGATTTATGCCACAGTGTGGACTCAGGAGACATACAAATCAGCTTTAGATTTGCTAAGGTGATGAATGATTCTTTGTTTCAACTGTACACAGCTGGATCTGCGATATAATTTTCAGGAAGTTCCATTATTTTTAGAGTGATATGACTCTATTATGGACAGCAGTGTCAGACAGCGTTGCTATTCATCCAATTCCTGCAGACCTCCGGTTCTAAGCCGTACAAATGAAGTGAATCGTTACAATGAATCATTAACTTGTGGCTGAGTTCATATGGGATTGATCGGCAGAATGATTGTCATTCTGGTTCTCCTGGTAACTTGCTGTCATAGATCTGTTGCGCCAGACAAAAATGTAAATTTTAAATTAACCAACCGTTGCACGGACATTTTTAGTCAGTTTATTTTGGTCCTGTAGCACCAATGTGCTGTGCGCGTCACCCCTGTGCACAGAATGGTTTTCTCCATCATTCTCCCACTGAACCTAAAAGAGGCACCACTGCCCAGCTAAATGGCCTCCCATGCAAGTGATGCCTAATTACTGTTATTCTTTTAGCTAGGTCATAGAGGAATGTGTTCGGAAAAGGATAAGGCTTTTTCCCGCTTGCAGACTGCCGGCCTAATGGGTTGCACATGTGGAGTGCGGCCGATGACTCTCCCGACTCCGCATTATTTCAGTAGTCACTCCCTCCCCTACGGCCTGAGTGACGCTCCAGCATCTTTGGGATGCGGGTCTATGGATTTCACGTCCCCCTTCGTTCGCACCTATCCACCACTGTAAGGGTCGTAACCGTCGTCGTGCTGAAGGAGAGAGGAAGACGTGAGCTGGGATGAAGGGAAGGGGGGGGCGGGCGATCAAAGACAGAGGGGGGCCCAGTAAGTGAATGGAGGAGAGTGTCCTGCGTGCCGCTAACTCAAGCCGCAAGGAGGCCCTCGCCCGGAGGCGTCTGAACGCCGAGGGTCAGCCTCGGCCAAAAGGGGCCTGACTTCTTATACAAAACCGGGTCGACCGGGACCCCATGCACACGCAGAGAGGTCTTGCAGAAAGCCAGAAATGCCATGTGTCACTAATCCCACTCGACAAGAGCTTCCAATCCATTGTAGCTCCATGCACACTCTGGAACACATATAGCAGGCGGGCTTTGAAATGGACGCGAACTAAACACATAATGACACAAATTAACGTTTTTTTAAGTTCTTTTTTTAAACACAGCCAGAAGAACGAGAGGACATTATGGGCAACCCTGTATGTTTAATCTAAAGCCACCCGACCCCCCCCCCCCCCCCCCCCCCCCCACCGGGCTTTCTCTGGAAGTGCCTTCTTGTCTTCTGTGTTCCCGCACAGAGCTGAAGTCTCCTCGGGAGCCAACGTAAATAAACAGGAAGCGTCCGCTAGCTTTCCAGCACAGCAGCGAGCATTTTCTCCAGACCTTCTCAGAGCATTCAGTGGGACACGCTTCAGAAGACACAGGAAGGCAGATAAAGACAAAACTGGGGTCTAAGTGCTGGAAGTCGGACTGTGTCTGCACTGTGTAAATAAAGGCTATTACCCATGCACGCCCCCCCACCCCCCGCCATCCAACACTACCCTTTAAAAAAAGACCTCGCACCCTACCTTCAAGACAGGATCCCAGTAAGTTTGAGGTGAGTAAGAAGTCAGAGAAATCGGAGCAGGAGCCGTGGGAGAATGTTCTGGAGAGGTTATCGGACCCTAATCCGCGTCGCAGGTCGCCTACACACAAGATCCCCGGGGCGAGGCGCTGTTGGTGATCGGGGCTCACTCCGTCCCGCTGCCACGGCCCGAATGAAAGCCCTGCTCTGTACAGAGAGGCAGCTCAACACCCCCCTTAACCCCTACACCCCCCCCCCCCTGCCGGCACACCGCCTCAGTTAGGCTCCTGCAGTTCCTGTCACAGGCAGACCTCCCCCTCCTTTTTTCCTTGGAGCTACTGCACACTCATTCATATGGGATGAGACCGTGCGTGTGTGTGTGTGTGTGTGCATATACCAAGGGGGAGGGAAACCCAGGAAGGCTGTACAGACACACTTTCTTAACTCATGTTTAAAGCTATATCATTACCCAGCTTCCCCCCGACCATCCTGCTTGACCCTGACTTGGGGGGGGGCATCTTTTATTCTTATATGTACAAATTATATCATTTATAAGAAATTCAAACCACTTTTATTCCAGAGAATACGGATTATTTTATTCATATGGTAGAGCGATATTGTTAAACTTCAATCACCAACCAACGTATATTTAACATTTGCATTTTTATGAATTATGTACAACCTGGTGGCCCTTTTAGCATGGAGGATATCTGTCACCGATTAAGCACTTATAAAGAACATGTGAACATTGCATAACGCATGGCTCCAGTCATAGGTGACCATAGCTCATATACAATTACATTTTAAGTGTCTATTAAATGTAACATTTGGCATTGCTGCAGGGATAAAACGGTTAGCAGTAAGCTGTGTCTGTAATTAATTAAAACTGCATCCTTCATGATTAACTTTCACATTAATCTTGAAATTCAGGCTCAGAAGTATTAAAACGGGTATTTGGCCTGTCTCTAATCGTCTCAACCCTATGTTAAGAAAACATAGTGATGTTTGTATGCATGCCATTCATGGACACATGGTACGGAGTTATGTTTTACCATTATATGTAGCTAGGCTTGTATTTCTATAAACAACGTCAAAACATTAAACAAGGAAATTGAGACAAATGGGTACACTGTAACAAGACAAAAAAAATCATTTCAAAATATAAATATTGCCTGTGAAATTGTTTGCTCTGCTTGACTGAGTTCCACTTTTACTTATGTAGCTGCAATGCGCTCAGAGCCCTGCGTCAGTTATCGTTGTCTTGAAGCATATGGAGTGCAAATTGATAATGAAATTACTGCCGGTGATGTTCACAAGGGGGGTCACTCTCTGATTTATGGTGTGTTGCACTTTGACACAGCAGATGCCAGTGAATGCTCCCAACCCGGGTCTTTGACCTTTGCCTAGAGAAAAGGGGACACTATATATCTTTGAAAGCCTATTTTCTTTGATTGACACAATATATATATATTGAATATTTTGTATATTATATATTTTATATATAATGAATTATTTACCATGACCCCAAACTGTATAAGCAATTATGCAAGATGGATGAGTATTATATGTAGATGTATTACTAATTAATCTAGAAATATTTTTAAATGGTTAATGTCTAAGCCAAACAATACCATAAAATTAAATGCACTCGAATTTAAAGCAATGGAAAAAATGTCATATGCATGAAAATACCTTTTATCCATATATCTTACAACTGTTCATTCAGTATAGAGTCATGGCAATTATAGTCATTAACTTCTTTTTCCCTGATATGAATGAAAGAAGATTTGCCTTCCTTAAAAAGTGACTTTGCTAGGCATTAGTACTATTACTATATGTATTACTACTACTGTACCATCTACTGGTAGACTGAAGTATTACATGATTAATTATTTTTTTCCCCTGGCTTCCCTGAATGTCATAGTGAAAAAAAGTAGTACAGACCATTATATATCATCAGGCATAATCCCCCCACACTTATACTTTTTCACTCAGCAAGGGAGCCATCGTGAAATGTTATAAAATTGTGGCATGCACGAGATAGGTTCTTATAATACAAAAAATGCCCAAATTGTACTAGGCAATAGAATGTTTTCTAATTGATGGCCTTATAGTCAAGTTGTTACAACAGCAAGATTCTATTATTCAATATCCGTAATGCTTATGCAGTATACAGAACCTGGAGCCTATCACAGGAAACACAGGGAATGACCAGTAGGGGGCGATGAGCGGGTCATAAGCCTCGCTGCCTGTGATTGGAAGACAGTCAACTTGAGCCTTGGCCTCAGCAGAATATTCACTTGTCCATGGGCCCTGGAGCAAGGCCCATAACCCCAGCTCCAGGGGGGCTGCACAATGGCTCGAACTGCACTGTGACACCCCCACACCCCCCAGGCTTCCTTTCACCTGTACCTGTGTCTCGTGGAGAGCAAGATGGGGGACACAAGCAGAGAATTTCCTCATGGGGATTACTAAAGTATCTATTCTATTCTAGACACCTCGGATGGGATGCCAGTCCATCAAGGGGCACACATACATTATGGGCACATTAGAGATTTGACTTTGCTTATCTGCATGTTTGAGATCGTATAATACCTGCAGATAGATGTGAAATGTGTGTGAACCATAAACCGGAGTGTGCTGTCCACCAAACCAGCACGACGCCCCCATTTCAAGGCTCATATGTGCCCTTGAGCGGTAAAGGGGGCTGTCCCACATTTTTGACCCCTACCTCCTTTTTATTGAATATTTTCAATTGGATAAGTTGCTATTATCTAAGTCACACCTCTGTGCTACCTATGATATATATCAATTGTAGGGTATAGGCACACAGATTTTTTTAAAAAAATTTCAACTTTGGAGCTCATTTTCTCAAAACTTTGTTTTTGTGGGATAGCCCACATTACCTCTCAAGGGCACATCTGTCATGTTAGACCTGGAAGGTTCTAGAAGTTATTGCCAATGTAAAAAAAGCACAGCTAAGTGTAAGCTGTACGCTATTGCAATAAGGGTTTGATATGTCGACACCCTAAGCAAAAAAATATTTGCTAGTGAAGGATCTCAGTTTCTTCATAGCAGATGTACACTCCTGTTTCCAAAAAGTTGCGTAAAATGTGAATAGAAACAGAATTCAAGATTTACAAATCATATAAACCCATATTTATTAGAAAAAAAAATATTTAAAATTAGGACAACATATCTAATGTTGAAACTGAAAAATTAGATTGTTGTACAGTTGTGGTCAAAAGATTACATACACTCATTGCAAACATTTGGGCTTCCACTGATTTCTACCCTGGGGTTCGAGTCTCCGCCTGGGTCACATGTGTGTGGAGTTTGCATGTTCTCCCCATGTCGTTGTGGGGTTTCCTCCGGGTACTTCGGTTTCCCCCCACAGTCCAAAAACATGCTGAGGCTAATTGGACTTGCCCATAGGTGTGCATGTGTGAGTGAATGGTGTGTGAGTGTGCCCTGCGATGGACTGGCCCCCCATTCTGGGTTGTTCCCTGCCTCATGCCCATTGCTTCCGGGATAGGCTCCGGACCCCCCGCAGCCCAGTAGGATAAGTGGTTTGGAAAATGGATGGATGGATGGATGATTTCTACCACTGTTCTCTTTCTGTGGCAAAATGATTATACAGCACACAACTTTATTTAAAAAACACAAACATGACGCACAAGTTTCAATTAACTGTTGGCTATCTGAAACCGACATAGGGTCAAAAAAATACATACAGCATAGTTAATATTTGGTTATATGTCCCTGAACGTGTTTCACCTCGATCAAACACTTTTGGTAGCCAGCAACAAGCTTTTGGAAGAATTCTGGTTGGATGTCTGAACACTGTTCCTGGTAGAACTGATAGAATTCAACCAAATTCATCGGGTGCCTGGTACAGACCTGACCTTTAAATACTTTTGAAATATTTTTGATGGGGTTGAGGGCAGAATTTTGGGAAGGTCATTCCAAACACTTAATGTTAGCCTGATATAGCCATTGCGAAATCAGCTTTGATGTATGTTTACAGTCACTGTCCTGTTGAAGCACTCAAAGTTTCAACCTTCTAGCTCATAATATAAGGTCATGTAGAAGAATTCTAGATCCTACTTCAGCATTCCATCCACTTTGTGCAGTGCACCAGTTCCACTGGCAGTAAAACAGCCCCTGTGCAAGATACTACTGCATCCATGATTAACAGTTGGTACAGCATTCTCCGGGTTGAATGTCTTACCTTTCAAACATACCTCTGGTCATTCTGGCAAAACAATTCAATTTTTACCTACAGTAACCATACAATTTTCTAACAGAAGGGTGTATCTCTGTGCATGTGATTAGTCACAAACTTTAGTTGAGCTTGAAGGCGCTGATTCTGCAGTAGATGCACTTTCTTGGACAGCAGCCTCTCAACCCAAAACGATGTAAAACTCACTTGACTGAGGAAAGTGACACTGGAATTCCAGCAGCTTCCAGTGCCTGGCAGACCTCTACCATAATGGTTCTTGGGTTGCATCTGACCATCCACACTAATTTCCTCTCAGCTGAGGGTGACAGTTTGGGTCTTTCTCCAGACCTTACAAAGTGACTACAGCTCCACAGATTTGTATTTATGACCAATTGTCTGAACTGATGATCTTGAGATCTGAAGCTGTTTAGAAATGATTCCAAGAGACAAGAGACATCGAAGAGTCAATCCTCATTTTGCCAAGAGCTCCTTGGACTTCCCCATTGCAACATGCGTTGGTCAATCCAATGAGTGATGTCAATTAAGACCTTTTAACGTTTGCACATATAAGCTACCAACTGTAGTCAATAATGATCAGAAACAGGCAGTTAAAAGACCTTGGCACCAAATTACAAGACTGTAAGCCACACTAAATCAATCATCTAAGTAAGTGTATGTATATTTTTGACTGCATGTCTAAATTTGACCATGTGTTGGATTTAGAAAACCGACAATAAATTAAAACTTGTGTATCAAAGTTGTGATTTTTTTTTAATAAAGTTGTGTGTTTGACCTCCACTGTATGACAAATATATGACAAACACGTTGGGTCAACCTCTTCTTCTAACAAGACTCGAAATATCTGGGAACATTTGGGAACCGAGGAGACCAGCTGGAGTTTTGAAAGTGAAATGTTGTCCCATTCTTGCCTGATATAGGATGTCAACTGCTCAGCAGCTCAGAGACTCCTCTGTTATATTTTTAGTTTAATGAAAAATGCTTTCAATGGGTGACAGGTCTGGTTTGTAGGCAGGTCAGTGTATCACCCGGACTCTTCAACAACGGAGCCATGTTGTTGTAATAAGTGCAGAATGCGGTTTGGCATTGTGTTGCTGAAATATACAAGGGCTTCTCCGAAAAAGACGTCTAGATGGCAGCATATGTCGCTCCAAAACCTTTATATATCATTCTGCGTTAATGGTGCCTCCCCAGGTGTGCAAGCTACCCAAGCCATGGATATGAATGCACCCCCATACCACAGATGCCGACTTTTGAACTGTCCACAGTTAACAAACTGGATGGTCCCTCTCCTCTTTAGCCCAGAGAATGAAGCATCCATGATTTCCAAAAAAAGAATGTGAAATTTTGATTCATCACACCACAGGACAGTTTTCCATTTTATCTCTGTCCATCTTAAATGAGCTCAGGCCCAGCAAAGTCGTGGTGTTTTTCGATCATATTTAGCTACGGTTTTATTCTTTGCATGGTAGAGTTTCATCCTGCATTTGTGGATGCTGTGACAAACTGTGATCGCAGACCATGGTTTTCGGAAGTGTTCCTGAGCCCATGCAGTGACTTCCACTATAAAATCAGCCATCCGTCCATCAATCCATCCATTTTTTTAAACCATTTGTCCTAATCAGGGTCATGAGAGGTCCTGAGCCTATCCCAGAGGCTACGGGTGCAAGGCAGGGAACAACCCAGGGTGGAGCACCAACCCAACACAGGGAACACAAACATACCATTCACTCACACACACATTTGATAACTCCAATTAGCTTTGGCATGTTTTTTTGGACTGTGGGGGGAAAACTAAAGCACCCGGATGACCCCACGATGACACGGGGAGAACATGCAAACTCCACACACATGGAACCCTTGTGGAGACTTAAACCCAGGTCCCAGAGGCGTGAGACGACAGTGTGATCCACTGCACCACTGTAGAATCATGTATGTTTTTAATGCAGTGCCGGCTGAGGACCCCAAGATCATGGCTATCCGATATTGGTTTGTCCATTGCGTACAGAGATTTCTCTGAATCTTTTATGCCTATTGTGTGCTGTAGATGATGAAAATCCCAAATTCTTTGCAATATTACATTGAGGAACATTATTCTTAAATTGCTGCACTATTTGCCCACACAATATTTCACAGAGCGGTGAACCTCTCCCCATCTTCACTGCACAGATACTCTGCCTCTCTAGGAGGCTCTTTTTATACCCAATCATCTTACTGACATGATGCCAATTAACCTAATTAGCTGTGAGATATTCAACCATTTGGTTTGTTTTAGCATTGCACAACTTTTCCAGTCTTCGGTCCCAAATTATTTGAAACATGCTTGCAATCATCATATTCAATTTGAGCATACATTTGTCATAAAACGACAAAATTTCTGTTTCAACATTTGATACGTTGTCTTTGATCTATTTTCAGTTAAATATGGTTTATATGATTTGCTAATCATTGCAGTCTATTTTTATTTGCATTTTACGCAGCGTCTCAACTTCTATGGAAACAAGGTTGTATTCACCAGCTTCTGAAAATGATTACACCAGGTTTGAACCAGCTATGTGATAGTTTATTGAAAATTCCCTTGAAATTTAAGAACAAATTAGATTAAAGCATAAAACAGGACACAGCAGGAATCATGTGGCATGTTTGTCAGTACTGCAAATAAAAGTCATATTTTAAAGGTAGTTTAACATATATCTCTGATTTTAACTATATTATTACTAGTCAGTAGTTAATTTCTAAATCAACAGCTGAAAGCATAAAGAAATAAGTTTAAAGAGACCAGGAAACTTCGATATATATAATAAAAACTAAGCACTTGGCATGTTGTGTAAAAAAGACCAAAATATAGTAACATTTTTAAAGGATATATTCATGCTATGAAAACGCTAAATCACCCCAAAGACAAAAAAACGTACTTGAGCAACTACAGTAGAATAAAAAGTATGAGATAAAAATGAAAAGTAATTTTCATGAAATCTAGCATTAGTGCTTTTCCCCATAAAATGCTGTGCCACCCACGTCAGAATATCACCAGAAGGGCTTTAAGAATAGGATTTGGAGCTGAAGCTGTTAAAACTGAAACTAACAGTGGGGCTGAGGTCTACACTGCCCCGACGGGACCCACTTCTGGACCCAGAGCGGGAGCCTGGGCGGGAGCTCGGGCCTGAAGACACGTTGTAGGGGCTGCTGATCCCCTTGGTCGACATGGAGGTGGCTTGAAGCATCTTCATTCCATTGTCCTCCTCCACCATGCAGCTGTCCATGGCTTCCTTGTAGGAGATCTTCAGTTTAGTCTTCGGGCAGGTCAGGTTTCTGCTGTGGTTTCGAGTATCCTGGAGCTTCTGGGCACTTTTCCCATCCAGCCAGCCTCTTCTGATAGCTTCCTCTATGTTTACTCTCAGACCGGTCTGGGGTTCAATTAGGCCACCAGTGAGGTACTGAAACTCAAGGAACCTCTGACTGGCCTCATGCGGCAACCACTTCTCCTTCATGGCTTCTGCAACAGACATCTTCTTCCTGGTCTTCACGTCCTCAAACCCATGGAAGGCCTTCTGGGCCGGCTTAAGGTTCGCAGACATTTCTTCATCGATGATTTTTTGGAGCTCCGCATCTTTAAGAGAAAGCCTTTCGCCGGTGGCTGGATTGAAGATGCCGCCAGTGCAAGCCTGGGCCTCTAAAAGGCGCTGGGCAGTAATGGTGTCCACTATTCCACGACGCAGGCCTTCAGTGATGGTTATTTTCTGAAGTGTTTCTGAATCAAATATGGCAGCAATTGGACTCTGGTCATCCAATATTTCAGAAGGGGGTGATAATGTTATGGAGACACTAGAAAGGCGTCTTTTTACAGTTGGTGATAAAGGGGCAAGCTGAGCAGGGGTACTGCATGCATTTACATCTTCCCTGCTGGAAGAAGTTATGGATAATTCACTACTGGACTTGGTGGTCATCTTGTCTGCCAACTCTTTGATTGTCATCTTCCCTGATCGATATTTGTCTAGCATGCTCTGGTTAATGACACCCCTGTTGATTGAATCTTGTACATCGAACTGTTGGCCTGATTTTCGGTCAACCAGAACCAGCCGGCTGGAACCATCAGAGGCCGTGATGGTGATCTCTTCCCACTCGCACTCATGATCGCAGAGCTCCAGGAATGTGTCATAGTCAATAAGTTCTCTGTGGTAGGCCTCACGCACTGTCATCTCGCTGCCTGTGTCTGGGTCGACGATCACAACCCTCCGCTTGCGAAGGACATTCTGCATCTTCTCCATCTCAGCTTTCTTTTTCTTGTCCTTCAGGGGCAGCATGATCAGCCCCGTTGTCTTGTCTGTGATGCACCTCCTCTTAAGCTGCAGGTAGGTGAGGTTTTCATGGGTGTTGGGATCAAAGAAACCCTTTGTATCATCTCCTTCATAATTTAATATGTCATTCATTTCTTTATCAAAATATCCTCGACTGTAAGCAATATCTACATCGATACGGTGGTTTCCGTTGGGGTCAATTATACCACCGCTCGCTATCTGAGCTTCTAGAAGCCTTATGCCATGCCCCTTTTCAATCAGCTCCTTTTTCATGGCCTGAAAAAGAGAAATCGTTTTCCCTGTATGTGGATCTTTGTATCCCGTAACAGCTCTTTCAGCAGAAAGGAGTTTTTCCTTAAAATCTTTTCCTATAAGGCCTCTCCTAAATGCCTCTTCTACTGTGAGATAGAGGTTATTGAGGGGGTCAATCACGAATCCTGAGGCTGCCTGAGCTTCCAGAAGCTCAAGTGCGGTGCCACGAGTGACGAGACCATCCTTCATGGCCTGGTAAATAGGTAGGATCCTATCTTGAGCTTCATGATAAATACCTGCAATGCATGTAGATCCCCGAAGGTAAGGCCTCAGTTTGTTCTCAATCTCACTGATTGGCATGGCTTCTGCCTCTAGTCTTGTCAAAAGCTTTGACTCAACCAATTCATCAATGGAAACGTCCCCTCTAAATCCTTTCACTGACACCGACTTTTCTGGTAAGGTCAAGAGAAGAAGACCCGTGACAGGCTCTGGGTGGCATTTCATTTTCAAATCATTGTAGCTAATCTTCTGCTTGGTATGAGGGTCGATGTAGCAAGCTGGCCGCTTGTTCAGGGCTCGGTAGAGGTCTTCGTCAATTAAGTTGCGTTCAAGTGCAGTGTCTTTTGAAAGGAACACACTCAAGGCAGGGTCAAGTATTCCTCCAACAGATTCCTGAGCCTGGAGAAGACGTATCACAGTATCCCGGTTGAGCTGTCCTTTTTTCAAAGTCTGCCCAGCAGATAAGAGTTTCCCAGTATATGGATCCTTAAAGCCAGTGCTGGCAGCTTCAGCAGTGATAAGCACATCCTTGTCCTGTCTGTCCACCAGACCTCTGGAACATGCCACATCTACTGGCATTTTTTCATTAACTTTAGGATCTATGATATAGCCAGTGGCAGCTTGTGCTTCCAGAAGCATGACTGCTGCCTCTGGTGGGAGCAGATTTTTTTGCTTAGCCTCGTTTATAGACATTTTACCTTGAGTACCCGCAACAACGCCTGCGATGACCCCAGCGCCTTGCAGATTGGGCTGAATGTTGACTGCTACCTCATCTACAGTCTTTTGGCCTTTAAGCAGCTTATCAAGTGTGATTTGGTCGATGATTTTACAGTCAGACAGTTGATGAGCAGTGACTTTTCTGTGGACGCCATTGAAGAGGAGCTTGGAAGGGTCCACCTTGACCATATCTTCACTGGTTTGCGTTTGCTGATTGTAGGAAGCTGGTCGTTGCTTCAGCTTCCAGAGCTCTTTCTCCAAGTTGGCCTTCACAAGTGTAATATCTGACACCTCTTTTTCTGTAATAAGCAGCCTGTTCTTATACCGTGACTCCACACTTTTTAGCTCTGCCATAAGCCTTTCAATTTCACTTCTCAGAGAGTTCCTCTCCCTCTCTAGCTGATCTTTGTCAGAGACCTGCTGTCTAATATGACTCTCCTTTAGCTCATACTGGCTCTTCCAGTAACTGAAATCTTTCTTGACCTTCTCATTCTCATCTAGGATGCGTTTCTTTTGTTGAACTTCACCTTCAAGGGAGAGCTTGACGCGGCTCAGCTCTTCGTCACACCTCTGCATTCTGGCTTTTTCCTGCTCCAACAGCTTTATCTTCATAGCAAGACTCTCCTTCTCCTTCAAAATGTCATTGTAGTTGGCCTGAGATTGGGTCACTATGCTGGATGCCTGAAAATAAGAAAAATATAAATTTAATGTAATATGATGTAATCAGTTTGTAATCTATGCTGATTCAACATAGGTAGTGGCCCGTTTAAAATATTACATTATATATGACTGATGTATAAACACTATGGTATTTGTTAGCAATTATTATATATTATATAGTACATAATGCATAGTCTTCTGCACTCTATATCAAAGCTACTTTTATATGCAACATACCAGAACTGATACAATTGTAATGGATTTACTTCTAACTTCAATTTCACTTCTAATCCTCTTCACTTTGAAAAAACCTCACTTGTACCATATTCTTATCGAGCAGAACACCAAGAAAATCAGACATTAGGGACACATGATTAGAATGAATTATGTATCAAACCAATAATCATACATATGGGACAAAACTGTATTTTCCCTAAATGCAAAATTTAATATATATTAAACCTGCGCTACTAAAAATTCCACTTTTTTTCAAGACGTTTTTTTAAATGTACCTCAAAAGCCTGCTTTTGACTTTTTTCAATTTCCATTTTCAACCTGTCCCTTTCCTTGGACAGCTCATTAATATGTGCTTGGTGTTCAACAGCTCTTATGTTACAGGACTGGAGTTGGCTCTGCAGGGAAGACATTTGTGCCATTGCTTCATTGTTACTGTTGTGCTGGTTCTTCTTCAGTTCCTCCTTTTCCTGCTTCAGGGACCGGACTTCCTCGTCTAACCTCAGCCGCTCCTTGGTCAGGCTCTGCGTCATCTTCTGCAGTTTCTCGATCTCCGCGGCATTGTCGTTCAGCATACGGCTCTTCTCCTCAATGGTCTTTTGCAGCGTCTCATTCCGGAGATTCGCATCTTTGACACGTCCTTGTTCCTGTTGGAGCTGTAACTGCAGTGCTTTCAGTTGTGCATTTAACTGGCTAGTACTGTCAGAGGAGAGCTTCTGGTCTTTCAGGCTCCTATCCAGGGCGTCCTGGACATTCTTAAGCTGTTGTTCATTTCGCTTCGCAGCAGCAGAGACAATCTCCAGCTCACGTTTGAGAGTGTCGATTATGCATAAGTGTTCTTTGCAGGACTGCTTTGTTCTTTCTAACTCTGTCTCCGCCATTGACCTTGCAGCGGTCTCATCCAGAGTAGCCTTCCTGTGTCTCTCAACCTCAGCCTCTAACCCATCCAACATCTTCTGCAGGTCTCTTATTCTGCCTTCCAATCTGTTACCATTCTGTTCCACCTTGTACTTTTCGTGTGTTTGTTTCTGCAGATCTATTCTAACAATGCTTAGTTCTTGCTCTGTTACTTTCAGCCTGTTAATGACTTCATTGGCAGCTACGTTCTTCGCCTGAAGTTCATTCCTGGTTTGCTTAAGACCATTGTTTTCTACCTCCAAGGCACTCCGCCTCCTTGACTCCAGCTCCATGTTTTGAGTTAACACGGCAATCTGCTTATTCTTTTCTTGAATCACTCTCACAGTCTCTGCCATGGACTCCTTTTGTCTTAACTCATCTTCAGCTCTCTTTTGAGTGATGGTTTGGATGTGGATCTCAAGTTCTCGTATTTTCGTAGAGTCTTGTAACCCAACAGATTTCTGCTGTTGGGCATCTGCCTCTGCCCTCTTCCTCAAATTCTCTGTTTGACTAATTGAGTACTGTAGTCGCCTTATCTCCTCCTCCAAGGCCTTCTTTTCAGTCATGAGATTATCGTTCTGCAGCTTAAGAGCCACAGAGTCCTCCTCTTTTGCAAGTGTGATCTTTTGCATGGTGGTTTTACTGACATGGATCTCAGTCTCGTACGTTTTCTTTAGGTTAGTTATGTCTTGATTATATTGGTTTCTTACCTTAGAGATCTCCGATTCGAACTGTCGTCTTCGTGACGCCTCATCTTCTAACTGCATTTTTAGTCTCTCAATCTCACGATCCTTGTCTTTGATGGTCTTCTCGATTTCAATCTTCGACCAGTTGATCTCATCGAGCTCCTTCTGCCTCTTTCTCATGAGGTTTTCATACTCTTCCTGCTGGGTAACATACCTCTCCTCAGCCAATCTCTTCTTTCTTTTCTCGTCATCGAGCATAAAGGTGAGCCTGGTAACTTGATCAGTTAGATCTTTGACCTGGCTGTAGGTACTGTCAAGGTTCTCCTTGACAGCGTCACACTGTCGGGCTTGAGTTTTTTTTATTTCCTCCATGGAAAACAGCTGATGTTTACTCTCGGAAAGCTGCAGTTCGAATCTACTCAGCGTGTCTTCAAGAGACTTGTTCTTCTGCGATTTAGCTTGAACGTCATCTTTCAGACGCCGCAGCTCTTCTTCCAAAAGGTCTATTTTGGTGTTCCTAATCTTAAAGATAAAACACACTCAAGTGAAACATTGAATCTATCACATACACTGTTAATGTAACAATACAGCACATTAAATTTAAAAGGCAAACATTTCCAGTGATTCCTACCTTCAGTTCCTCCATGTTTTTCTGCATCTCTACAAGAAACTTGTAGAAATCACCTGACTGAGTGAAGAGTTCAATGTAACTGGCCTGCAGTTCGGTGGCCTACAGGAAACACGGCAGTTTAATTAGTTCCCCAGAAACAGTAACATACGTAACCCAGTCCATCGTACTGAAAATCACATCAGTGACATTCAGGAACAAGTCACACATACCTCTTGCCTGATGTTGTCAGCAGGGGACTGCAGCATAGTCTTCTTGATGGGAATGTTGAGCAGAGTCTCCAGTCCAGCACTGTATGAGGCCAGCTGGAGCTCATAATCCTGTGTGGTCCATCAACACCAGTCAGAGAGGTCACCCGAAAGCGCCAAGACAAACCACCAGCCACAGCCATGAAGCTAAAAAACTGACTAAAACATCTGAACTCCTATCCCAATGTTTCAGGTGGCTTTCAAAACAGCTACCTTAATTGAAGAGGCACAGGTGTTGGCATCCTTCTGAACTTCATCCACTCTTTCTTTCTTCCCTTTTATTTCAGTCTGAAGTGCCTGAAATTGAACACGTAGACATTAATCTGAGAAAGGCAGCGACAACAATCCTCACAGAACTTCTAAGTTGGCGGAGACATGGAAAAGTGCTTCTTCCTACCCTCTGCTGGTTGAGCTGGTCCACAAGGGCTTGGAGGTCGTTCACCTTGTTGGCCTGAAGAGTGTCCTGCCGCTGGCGTGCATTCTGAATCCATGCCGCGAGGGCCGAGCTGGTCTGCTGGTAGTGCTTCAGTTGCTGCTGCTGTTTCTGGACGTCCCACACCCTATGGAAAGGAAGGGCGCTCACGGGTCTTTCACAGACAAGATCACAGACAAACCCGAACGAAACCTGAAGACTAGACAAAGTTGCTTCTGATAACTGCTCATATATTAAACGCCACAAGCTTGCTGTCCTTATGTGACTTTTACCCCAACCACAGATGAAACAAAGACCATTAGTTAAAAAAAGAATACTCCTCAAAATATATTAAATATAGACTGAACACAGTCAAGACACAGACCACCCAGAAATTGAATAGAAGAACCTAATTTTATTTTATAGTCCTGCTAAGGTAGACTACTCCTATACTAGCTGAAGTCCAACCAAAGACCCTTTATTATATTTAGAATCCCTTAAGAACGAGAAACCTTTCAAAGCACATGTTCAATTATCTCTTTAATCATTTTCCTATGGTAGAAAGATTTCACTATTACATACTTCACCCTATCTATGAATATGTGATCTTCATGTACTAGTTCAAGTACAGATATTATATGACAGGGGGTTTAAAGTGAATCTTTGATTATGGCGAAAAGAAAAGACTCTCTCACCTGCTATCGATTTGCGCCTGGATACGCTGCCAGCGATCAGATAGCTGGTTCACCGTCTCTGCATACTTGGAGAGGTCCACATCGCACTTGTGGAAAGATTGCCCAACCTGGTTGTTCCATTGCACTGCGTTGTTCAGCTCCGTTTCCATTGCTTTATGCATGTCCCTCTTCTGGTCCAGCTCTGATTTCATTCTCTGCATTCAACAGATCCAAAATTGATAATAGCTTAATCCTAGCTTATTCAACACAGAATTCGAACGTTACGCAAGACCTCAGTACAAATAAAATGCTAATGCACGTGGAAATGTGCCGCTATCAATACGCAAACTTATCTCCTTCCCTTTCTTATCTGTCTCTATCGCTGTGTTGACAGGAAATGAAGGCATGAAGACAAGTGCCACTCTAGCGCACTACCTTCAGCAAGACATTGTAGTCCTCTAGCTCCTGTAGATTCAGAGAGGAGGTCTCCTTCTCGGTCAGCCTGGCCTCGTTCACCTTGACAATGTCCTCGACTTGCACCAGGCTCTGGAACAGGCCTCGCAGCGCCTTCAGCCTATTTTGATAAGAAACCGTAAAAACAAACTCTCCGTGGGGACAAGACAAAATTTCAATTTAGAAATCTTAATAGCTGTGACATTAAGGGGTTACATGCGTACACGGCAAACAGACAGATATCCTTAACTTAGGGTAACCAAATATTCCATGTCAGGGAGGATATTCTGAGCTAGGACAGGATTTGTAAACTACCGTTTCCATAAAGAGGACCCGGATTTCACTTAAGCGCCGAGTTCTTGCTGAGTGCTGATTGGTCAGTCTCCTATAATCATGCTTGTGTCACTAACATTAAAGGGAAACAGCTGGATGAGTCTTTCAATCAAGGGAACAAACCAGTCAGAGCACAAGAAGAACTGAACTATTTAGCCAATCACAGGAGCCTTTCAGTTTTAAAGTAGCTTGTAAAAGTATCTGAAAGCATCATCTCTAACATGGATTATGTGGTCACCCTACATTGATTGAGCTTGTGTATCTGACATTATTATCAGACGCCCTCCTTTATGATAAAGGCCAGGATTGGATTCTTGCTGAATATTTTATAGAACTAATGATGTTGCTAGGTTATGAACTACAGTCCTTATCTTACCTTTGAAGATAGGAAGTGGAGAATCCTTCCAGGCTGCCCAGTTTCTGATTGATGACTGCGAGTTCTGTCTGGAGAAACTTAGCCTTGTCCGGATCCGTCATACCCTCAAGGAGCCTCAAGATTTTCTCTTTTAGTCTGATGTGCTCGTCACGGATTGCATTGACATCGCGCTGGATCCCCTATGGTTTTCAGGTGATAAAATCAAGCAGTGCTCGACAGCCACAGCCTACCGACCAAGGACAGTAGAGGAGGCCTAAGCTTTAGATTGAAGGATCAAAATATACGAAATCAGAACATACCTCTATCACAACGATGCGCTGGGAACACTCTTTAGCACTGTTCTCCTTCAAGGGGACATGAAGGTGCTGAGTTAGACCCAGCTCAGCCGCCTCCGCCCTCTGCCTCAAGCTATGCAGTTCCATCAAGAAGGTTGTGCTCTGCTGGGTCACATCTGGCTTCGGTGGAACTGGCTTCGATGACACTGGCTGGACAACCTCCATCTTCACAGATTCATCCACTCCTTTGTTGGCAGATGCAACTATAAACATGGCGCAAAAGACATGATGTTAGCCACTGGGACTTTACTTCAGTCTTTCCCAGTGTGGTCCTACAGTCGGTCCACAATTTTGCACCTTTCCAGTTCCCAGTAGGAGGAGCAAAAATGTGAACTGTCTCGGGGCCCCCAAGTACCGGACTGGGAGACACTCCTTTACCTGCATCCAGGTTATATTAAAAGGTCATAGTGACACGCATTCTGATCTACAGTTACACCAACTGATCGAAATGACCTGTGTGGATTGTGTCTATGATGTGGATTCCTGAAAATCCACGAGAATCTATAGAATCCATAGACAACCACAAGACACATGGTGCAGGACTCACTGTAGGTTGGAAGTTGTATGATCAGCTTGTCATAGTGGGTCTGGGCAGTGGCGTACTGTTTCTCAATCATCTTCTTGTCCTCGTCACCAAAGAGTTCCGATTTCTGGCTGTTGCGTTTGAACTCCTCGTAGTGAGTCTCCAGACTCTTTATTATGCTGCGATATTCATCCGGACTCATTCTCGTAAGCTGTGGTCACAAGAAAGAAAAGGACGTCACATTACAGCATTATGGCGAATTAGCCTTGGCACTGTGGATGGACCCGCGGTGAGCATTTAATCACCAACATAGGCTCAAAAACCAAGGTGAACTCACAAGCTGCATGGTGAGAGAATTGATACGGTTGATGTCTTCTACGCAGTACTGCCAGGAGATTAAGCTCTTGATGTTGATGTATAGTTGACTGGAAACATCCATGAGGGCGTCGTAATATTTCTCATTTCTGGAAGAAGATGAAAGAATGCTATCGCCACTTGCTGGTGACAATGTATCATTGCATTATGCTGAAGCAGTCATGGACTCAATGCTCGCGAATTCGCTCTCGGAGAGCTCACGTCTTTGCCAGCTCGATGCTGAGGTTGTTGGGTGGTGGGATCAGCAGGCACACTGAGGGGATGAGCATATCGAGGCCCCCTGGGCCTATCACCAGCCACTTGCTGCGCTGTGAGTTGTCCTTCAGGATGCCCTCATTGCCCTGGAGAATTGCCTTCTGCAGGGAAACAGGAGCAAAAGCACAGTAATGGGCGCCTTTCTTACCCATGTCCTTACGATGCCTCCCCTCAGATGCCCTTGTAACCTGACTCTGTGAACAATCTGCATCCAGAATGATTATCATTTCTCTGCGGAAAGAGCTTCCGACCGCAATCTGAGGCAGTGGCCCCCCTCCGTACTCATCGAAACTCCACTGTACACCTGTGTGAGCTTGTATTTCTTCGATATACAGGATAAGGCCCGGAGAACTCCAGTACGCAAAGTATGAAGTCAGAGCATATTTAAATCAGTAGCTGATAACTTGTAATATGTGCGATTTTGTTGATCGGTGAATTGATAAGATTTTTGTAGCTCAATAGGTGAATCTCAGTCATTGGCCTTTTGTTCATATCACACTGTTTCTTCAGTGCTCTCTGCATTATACTGTAGTCCCCCCCATAACTGTGGGTGATACGTCCCAAGACCTGCCGCAGATAACAGCCACCCACGGACCCCATGTATACCACGATTTCTGTGTACTTATACATTTTGTTCATTTGTGAACGGTAAGGCACTACCGACATTAAATACAGTATTAATTTGTACATGTTTAAGTACATTGTACATTGATATTCAGCACCATACTCTCTTGAATGAAAGAGATTCTGAAGTTTTAGCCTAATTCTCAAGAGAAAAAATATCACGTACCAAAGAATGACTTGGGCAAAGACAATCATGCTTTTTATACCCCTCAAAGGATGAAAGAACAATGGAAAAAAACACTGTTGCACATTTCACAGTTTCACGACAAAACTGTGGTGAGCTGAAACCATGGTTACAGAAACCGTGGATACAGGGGGACTACTGTACTCTGGCTATGGTGTTGTTTATACAAGTTGGCCTGTCGGAGCGACTCTCGAGGCTGCCCCACTCCGGCCTTCGCCACGGGCCCTTCCTTGCAAGCGTGTTGGCCAGGTGTGGGCCCAGCTGCTCCCCTCTCACCTGGTCCTGCTTGAAGTCGCACAGGGCCTGTACTATGACAGGGCTGCTGCCCCTGAACTCCGGGTTGCGTGGCTTCAGCCTGATGATGCCCTTGGACTTGTTGACCAGAAGCTGCACCTGCCTCTTGTTCTCCAGCAGCCTCTCCTTTTCTTTCTGCGGGGGTAGAAATATGGAATATGACTCCTGATTGCCCCAAGGGTAATAACCACAATACAGACACTGTAGTATTACTCAAAGGTCTTCTCATCTAGTGATTTTAATGAACTGGATATGCAATAAGTCACTGTGCGAGCCTTCATAATTCTGACTAAACCCTTACTGGCCAGTGCCATGTTACAAATGATTCATTAAGTTCATTAAGTGGGTAATACAGAAATAATTCAACTTTTTCACCTAACAATGACTGTGGTTATTTAAAATGCATGGTAATTTATTTAGCAATACCTCCAGGTTTTTGAGAAGGGCCATGAGATTCTCCAGCGGCGTGGACTTGTCGCAAGCAAATCTCATTCGCATGTTGTCATGGTCCTTCTTAAGCTTGGTGTTAATCTCGTTGGCCTCCTTGAAGAACTTCACACAAACGGCAGAATGAAAGAGCCTGAAAGAGTTTCTCCAAGGAGAAGTTTGCTTCTGTGGCTTGTTTGTGACAAACGGCGACTCACCTGACTGTAGGCCATGTTCTCTTTCAGGTGAACAGAAATACACTTTGTGATCTGCAGAAGCCAGCTCCACTGAGTCTGCAAAGTGTCCATGTAGGCCTGGAAGTATCAGCCTGGTGTTAAAATGCGGCTACTAACAGTCGTCAGCAGTTTGACACACAGTCATCAGTTCCTACTAACAGAGGAATGGAGTTGGTCCACCTGTTTTTCCTCAATCCGTCTTAATTTAGTACGCAAAACAAACTTGTTTGTAGAGCCTCTTTCAGGGACAGGCATCTCACACAAGAGTGCTTCACGTGACCCAGCCCAGGACCAGCAAATGATCACTTACATCAATCTTGTCAAAGGCGGGGTGGTTGTTCTTCTGTAAATTGTCCACTTTTTGCTTCAGTTTGTTCAAATCTTTTTCCTTTTCCTCCAAGTCTTTCATAAGTTCCTGGAGGAAAAAAAAAGCAAAAGTAGTTTTCTTTAGTTCTCTTTGAAGGTCTGAAGGAGCTCTGCGGAGTCGGGGGCTGGCCGAGAGCTCTTACGGAGTAGCTCTCTTGTTTCTGCAGGATGTAGGTGTCGATGTTTTTGTCTCCCCAGTCGAACACCAGCTCCTTCTCCTCCCGCTCGTTCACCCAAATAATCTCCCTGGAGATCTCCTCGATGATGCTCTGCAGCTCTCGCAGCTGGCGGAATCTGTTGAAGGACATTTTCTAACAAAAACAAAACAAATCATTATCATTATTATCATTATTAATAATAATGATAATAATAAACTTTAAAAGGCTTACAAACTTTTAGTGTTCGACTGGAGGACAGACCCACCTGTAAACTGTCCCACTCATGATCCAGAGCATTTAACATGACTTTGTCCCCTTTTTGTACCTAAAATAAACACAGCAAAAAAACAAAAAAAAACCTGACACGTGATTCATGGAAATTTCCATTTTTTTTATACCTTGGACTGTGGGGTCTGCAGAAAATTTTGACAGAGGTGGCTATCAGGGGCAGGTTATTTTTAAGAGGGTGACACAGAAGAAAAAGGGTGTGATCGACTAATCTGGAGATCTGTAACGGGACGAGAGAAGAATGTGTTTGGGTTAGGGTGTAAAGCTGGAAGGGAGGTGAGCGGTAGAGTAGGAGCGGCCAGTGGCGGCGAGCTCGGTCGCCGTGCTCGCGAACATACCAGCTCATCCCTCGCCCTGTCGACTTCCATGCTGCTACTGATGGAGCTCTGGAACTTGCTTTGGTTCAAGATGTGCTGCTCGATGGTGGTTGGGTCATCGCCCCAGGGGGCGGTCTCAATCATGCGCTGGAAGGGATGTGGGCACACCGTCAAGATCTCGCTGCCATCAACTCTCCCTATGCAACATTTCGCTTTGCTGGCTGGTGATAACCAGCAAGCAGCCAAATCATAAACCAAAAGATCAAGCCTGGTTCAAAGTACAGGCACTCCCTAGATTATGACAGCGCCTGTTACGATATTTCGGCTTTACAATGGATATTCCAGTTCCATTCTCTTTTTCACTTTCAGTACATTATTCAATAAACTACATGACATAATCAACAGCTGATTATGCAATAGGCTTTGTGTTAATGATTTTACCCAACTGTGGGCTAATGTAAGTGTTCTAAGCATATTTAAGGTAGGGTAGCCTAGGCTATGATGTCCGTTAAGGTGTACTGTCCTCGTACTAAAGCCCACAGCTAAGGTTTTGCAACTTTTCTTCATCGCTCCTCCCCCAACACAAATGAGGTGCGTAGCAATAAGCGTTAAATCACATTGAGCACAATGTCAAACCTCCACCGTCTCTGGAGGCGAAAACAGCTCAGGGTTAAGTGCAGCTCTGACAGCAGAAAATAATATCCAGAGGTGCCCTGCAGGGGGCGCCAACTAGTCATTCTCGCTTCATGGGTTTGTGAGGGGAAGGTAGGAAACGAGATAGTCAGTACGAAAGGTAAACAGTGAATCACGAAGGAGGGAAGAAGTCAAAACAAGAGCGAGAGGGAGGAGCTGGAACATGAGACGTCGAGCATGGGGCGAGCCTCGGAGCACGGTGAAGATAGGCCGATAAAGACTGAAACAGCGATGAGAAAATACGACTGGACTTTCTCTACTAGGTAACCATACTACCACGCCCCGACATGGTTAGCAATACTGCACTCCCCCTCCCTATTTCCAGGGAATCGGGTTTCGGCGAGGACATGGCCGCGCCTTGCGATCTGCTGTGCTTGAAAGAGTCCTATTACACCCCGCTTGGTGCCGGCCCAGGGAGGTAAAGTCATTAAACCACAAAGCAGGGGCATTGGCTTGGTTCAGGTGTGTAGGCGGCAGCATGTCATTGGCCAGGGAGAAAAGCAGAATTTCTGTAATTTTAGCGTGTTGTGGGTGTGGCACGTCACCCGATCCCCCTCCCTTACGCAAGCAAACAAACACATCCGGTAGCTCAACATGCACAGCGTTGCTCTAACAACGCAATGAGCACATGAAAAGTGTAACCCTTCCCTGTACTTTAAGTCGCTTTGGATAAAAGTAAACCATACGTACAGTCACTTTCTCTACTGCTTCTATATCTCTATCTTTTAATTTTTGGTAGGTCACCTTCTTGTTTGTTCATTTATTTAACTTACCCTTTTCTATCTCTTTTCCCTTAATATTCATGTGTACATCAAAGCAATATTAGGGGATCACAAACATTGTTGCATTTCATAGTTCCATTGTAATTGTTACAATGACAATAAAGGACATTGTATTGTATACGTGTCACATTAATTAAATGTCAGGGTACTGAAGCCTCCTTCCTGGAAGGACATGATGTGCACCCAAGGAAAATGCCAGAGGCCCCGGCTTTTTCAGGCACCTTCTTCTGTGTGATCCAGCCCATGGCGTCCTGGAAGCTCCTCCCCGCGTCCTCGTAGGAGACGCTGGCGCGAGTGCGGTACAGGGTGGCCTGGTTGGCCATGGGCATTTGTTGCATCCTGATGACCTGCTCCCTGCCCTGCTCCACACTGGCCAAGAGAGGGAGACAGGTTTCACCTGGGGTAACACCCCTACCTCCTCCCCCCCCCCCCCCCCCCCCAAGCAGCTGGATCCTGACGGCCTTGAACAGGCATATTTCACTTCAGCTGCCGAACGTGACCTTTATGAAAATTAGAGCTGACCGCTGAGACAGGAGGGTCTGTTTCTTGAAAATAACAGGGTTGCTAATTGTGCATTGGTAGTGAGGTCACACAATCTGGGGTCACATTCCTCTGCTATCTGTAAGGACACCGCAGGATTCATCAGAAGGCGCACACACACACACACACACACACACACACACACACACACACACACACACACACACACACACACACAGTCATACAGAGTCATACACAGTCATACAGAGTCATACACAGCTCAACATCTCGAAGACAAAACACATTCAATCCTGTACACACACCCATTCTTAAACATTCTGGAATGTTTGGGAAGACACAAGCATTTCTGAACAATTTGTCCTGTGGAAGCACACGTGTACACACACACACACACACACACACACACACACACACACACATACACACACACACACACACACACACACACACACACACACGTCGGGTAAACATATCCTTATGGGGACCGCTCATTCATTTCTGTGGGAAAAATGCTAATGCTAACGATGATACCCTTAACCCCCACCCAGCCCTAACCATAACCATAATTAACGAAGCAAAATACAAAAGTTTTTGCATTATTAGTTTTTTCATTGCAGTCACAGATTTTTTATTAAATTTAGTTTTCCCTTATGGGGACCAGTTTCCTGTCGGTATTCATCACGTTGTGGGGACATTGTGTCCCCATAAGGATAGGTATACCCGCTCGCTCACACACACACACACACACACACACACACACACACACACGCACACGCACACGCACACACACACACACACTGACCTCCTCTGGATGGAATCGCCGGGTTGGCCATGTTGCCGCAGATCATGGCTGTATATAACATGGTCTGTGTATTCTGCAGGCCGGGTCATATACTTCTGATGGTCAGCACCCTTTGAAACACATGGAATTTTATTATTATTATTATTATTATAATTAGATGCTATCAAGTCGGCGTTAGCTCCTGGCAGTCATAAAGAGATGTCTTCCCGCCCCTGCTTCAGTGACCGTCTTTCCTCCGCTCTGTCGCCCACACGCAGCAGTCCACTAAAAACACACGTACACATCCGCAAACTGCTTTGAACAGCACCAGGGACAATTACAATGACAAAGTGAAAAACACATCAGATCAGACAGGCTCATTATTTCCTCTGTGATACAGCTGTGGAAAAAATGCAGAGACCGCAGCACAAATTTTTTGTTTCACTCATTTCTCAATTTACGGGTGCGTGTCTGTGAGTAATATATACTTTGCAAACTGCAACCTGGTTTTTTCCCTGCTTCTCATTAATGAAGGGCTTCTTTCTTGCTTTATGGGACCTCAGTCCTGCTTGTAGCAGCCCGATACAAACTTGTCTTTGCAGTGCACTTCACACCTGCACTTAATGTTTCCCGTTCCTTTAGAAGGTCACTTGGTGTCATCCTTCGATTCATGAAAAAGTGTCGGATAAGTTAACGGTCATCTCTGCGTTAGAAAGTCACTCCTGCCTGTTACTGATTGGCTTACACAAGAACATAAGAAATTTACAAGCGAGAGGAGGCCATTCAGCCCATCAAGCTCGTTTTGGGAGAACTTAACTAATAGCTCAGAGTTGTTGAAATCTTATCTAGCTCTGATTTAAAGGAACCCAGGCTTTTAGCTTGCGCTACACTAACAGGAAGACTATTCCATACTCTAACTACACGCTGTGTAAAGATGTGCTTCCTTAAATTCGTTTTAAAATGATCTCCCGCTAATTTCCACTTATGGAATCGTATATACCTGGATCATGCCCCCCTTAGTCTCCTTGGCGCGGGGCTAAACAGATTCAGCTCAGCTAACCTCTCCTCATAAGACATAAGGCTTCTGATCATTCCCAATCTCTCCTGCTTCACCTTATGCTGGTGTACTGCTGCGTTAGAAATTTTTAATGTGGAAGCAACCTGCCGCTCAGCGTAGCCTTCTGCCAGCAGAACCACGATTAACCCAGGATTTTAAAATGCAGAATTGTGTAAATGTAAAAATGTAGTCTTCTCGTAATTGTTTTCGCGGCTGAATGTAACTATAACACACATTACATGCACAACATATACACACATACGCAAATTTTAACCTTTAACTCTTGCTTTTAACCAAGATCTCAGCTAAAGTGAAATCTTTCACTTTACAGCATTTGTTTTGTCTAACCTAGAGGTACGAGTTTGTGAACAGTCGGGTGTGCTCCCGATGTGCCGCGAAACCCGACGCAGGTTAAACAAGATGGATTAGGCCGACATTTTGTGCACAGGGGAGCGCTCTCACTACTCAAAAGCTTTAATGTGACCAAATGATCGATGTTCGGTATTTTAACTATTTTTCTCCCAGTTAAGTACAAAGCAGCGTTTGCGCTGAACAACGATCACTTTTTCTACCTCCAACACGCGGCATAACGTAATAAAACAGATGAAGCGATTATCTCACATAACACCACATCATAAGGGGAATACTGTCACACGCATGGTTATATCTGCATAACTATCACCCTCTTCATACACTAACAATACGCTACTCCCGACAACTAGATAAGACCATTTACTAAACAAATTAATCAACTAGCAAACTATACCCCACACATTTGTGCAATTGCATATAGTTTGCAGACACGAATGATTAAAAAGTGACATGGCATAACCAATGACGGAAAGGAACATTTAATGACTAGAATCTTTTTGGTTCCGTCTTTGCATTATAAGTGTTATAGTATAGGTGTGGAAAGGCGTATATGACAGGCGGGGGTTAACTGGCCATGATGCAAGAGAGAAAGGCTGCATTCTTTCCACTGGCAATTTGGCTTTATTGTGTAAGTCAGTGATTAACTATGTTGTCACCTGTCTGTTTACTGTCAGCCAACTGGTTCCAAACATTTTTTCTCACGTAAACCTTGCAGCTCCGGGTGAGAATTTTAAATGTAATCCATGTAGTTTAGTTCATTTGTTCGTCATATAGCCGTCTTATTATATATGTATCTACCACTTTGACTTAATTCTTTGATGTACCTAGTGTGTGCATTTTTAATTGCCTTAAATTTTTGGGGGAAAACTGTACCAGGAGTAGGAAAACGGGTTCGTGATTCAAAGACAGAAACCAGCATCTGTTAAACCTGAGCCACAGATGACTGAAAAGTATGTTTAAAAGTCACTTACGGACTGGAAGACATATTCAGCTTTCTTCATTTGATCCTGATACTGGGCCTTCGTGCTTCTAGCCCTTTGAAGCACCACCTGCGCACTGGAGGAACAGAGTGTCGCTTTGAGGTGTGTACAGTACCAGAAGCAGAATCCCATTCATACTTCGCAAACAACCGCGGGCCATTTTCCTTGCTTATTTTTCAATTAGAAGTCTTTTTTTCTCAATAGTCAGTGCGTATTTTGTCTTGGAGGTTAAAACGCTGCGTAACGTTATATTCATGCCTTATTCATTATTACGGCAACCGAAAGCGATGCAGGATGCGATAGACCGTGAACGAAATTCCTGAAATTTTGCCCGTAAAAAAGCAGAGGAAAAACCCCTCTTAACCAATAATAAAATTTATTTTAACTATGTTACATATTTACCAAAACATATAAATATGTTGCCTTTTATTGCATCAAAAAAGTTTTTGATGCTATATATGTCAAATACTATTAACCTAATAACATATTACTTAAGTAGAATTACATACTCTGTATGCGCTCCACCGCCGATAGTCGCAGAGTATCCGTCCATGAACGACGGCAGGTATCCATTACCGCCGTGAACCTCTGCCCTGGAATAGGTAGGACTGGCGTACATAGTTCTTCCAGCCATGTTTGCTAGTCTCTCTTGGGAGCCGTAATAACTCATTCCTTAACGTAATGTGAAGCCGTTGTAATGATCCGGCGCTGGGGAGAGAAAGAGGTGAGACGTCGCACCGTCTCCGTCCGTCCCTAAGCGCACTATTCTCCGAACACGGAAGACCTGGACTTTTCCACCCTATAAGCCACACCTTCCTGGCTGCCATTCAGATATCTTTTGTTTCATGCACAGCTTCTTTTCTTCCCCTCTTAGTAGAAACAGAAACGTGAAGTTTTCTGTCCTTGCAGGCGATTGTGTGAATATCCCACATAAAAGTTTCCACAGCCTCCACTCACACAGTACGCTGGCCTTGTGTAATTTGGCTGCTAACCCTGCGATTGATATTATTCTACACAGAGAACCTTGCAGAAAACGCGATTTTTAAAAAATGGTGAAGAATATATTTTAAAATGTATTTTCACTGATATTTTTTACCAAGCGCGTTCCTTGCGGGGCTAAATTCTGCCCCATCTATGTGGGGTTAATGCTGGTTAACCTTCGTGGGAACGTGTGCATATATTAGAATATGATCTAATTCCACTCACATCCACCCAGTCTCAAATTACAAACTTAATTTCACATCATCATTTTATTTCTTTTTCATTCTCAGCACACACGCATTGATCATTATATTCGAACTAAATAACCCGATTGAGGCGACACACCTACCGCTTAAGGCGGAACAGCACGATACAGGAATGCAGAAGGCAGACTACTTTATGAAACACTCCTGCGTCGGCCCAGGGGTGTCAGACACTCCCCTCCGGACCGTTCACTCCCATCTTTGAACCTTCAGACCCCCCCCGAGAATTCAGATATATGTAAAAAGATGTAAGATATAACAACGCTACTGTGTTGTTCAGCAGGGGACACCAAAGTGCGGCCATTCGATTCTCCGCCCATATTGCGCAATACAGAGTACTTCACCTTCATAAATAACTGTCGGTCCATCTGGGAAGCTCCCCCATGTACGCCCCACTGGGCAGAGTCCCCCACCCCTCCGGGGGAAAATTGCCATCTTTATTTAATTTAAGTTAATTAAATAAGTGGATTATTGCCAAACTTCTGAAAAACAGCCCCAGTATTTCTCGGGGAAAAAAACAGCATACCCTCCAGTTTTTACTAGTCAGATCAAACCAGCTTGTAATTGCTTAACTAATTTCTTAAAGCTTATCTTAATAGACATCTTATTTGTTATTCCAGAATTTATATATACAGTGTTAGTGCGCGAGTCCGTATACCTTACCTTATGGGGACACAATGTCGCCACAACGTGATGAATACCCGTTTTTGAGGGACAACTCAATTTAATGAAAATCTGTGACTGGAGTCAAAAAAGTAAAAATGCTAAATTCTTGTATTTTGTTTGGTTACTTATGGTTAAGGTTAGGGCTGGGTTGGGGTTAGGGTCGTCATGTGGCGATTACAGTTTTCCCAATATAAATAAATGGAAGGTCCTCGTTTATATAGGTGTGTGTGTGTGTGTGTGTGCGCGCGCGCGCGTGTGTGTGTGTGTGTGTGTGTGTTTAAGTTTACCGGGCTTACTTTACCTGTGTTACACTTGGTTTACTCTACTTCAGTATACTTTAGTTATTTAGCGAAGCGATAATTCTGCATTTTCTATGTATGTCCTTCTGCTTTCTGGTCCAGGGCCATCTAGCACTGATCCGACGGTCCATCAGCTGGACCCAGATAGCCTGACTGCTACGGCACCTTGGGTAGGCAGCCCTGATCCTGCAGTGCCGGTATCCAGCAGGTTTTCTGTCCTACTTGATGAGTTCCTGTCTGCCTGAGGTCAGGTGTCTCCATCAGCCCAATTACTGGCTGAAGAGGGACAGCCAAAAAATTTTGGTTGGGTAGCAACACTTCTAATCTAATTTCTTATAATATCTCATTCTTCGGAAAAAAAAACATCGCTATAGTTTTACGTTATTTCTACTTCTTATAGTATAGATTGTTACTCGACCAGTCTGACCAATCAGAATTTATACAAAAGAAGAGGACAAGACGAGGAACATCTGGAAGGTAACACCCATAGGCGTGGGAAGATATTTTGAGCTCAGGGAGCTGAATGTCAGACCGACCAATAGATTTCACTGATGTTCTTTTGTATCATCGGTAGCTATCGACAGCTAACGACGGCAGTCTTTTTGCGGAAATAATTATAGCATCGTCACTGAGCCGTTGTGATTGGTGCTATGTTATTTTTTTCTTTGACATAACAGGTAAAAGATGGTGCCCTTAGCATCACTCCCTCCTGCAGGACCGGTAACACCCCCAGCCCCCACCTTCAGTACTATCATTATCAAGCCATTCGTATCTCACTCAATTATTTAAACCTGAACCAACTTTCCCATTTTTCATAAACATTAATCAATGCTGTTGGACTTTTAGTACTATTGAGCTCATTGAAAAAAATCTGGGATTAATTTTCTTTTTTCTTTTTTACCCAGTGCTGAACTTTTTCTGTAACAGTGCTTTGTGACAAACCTGCTTGCAAACGTGATATTTTATATTTGATTTAAATGTCGAGTGTTGGAAGTCGACAGTCAAACACCCGCGAATCACATGTCCAGGCTTGGTTGCACTTTCCAGTAAGTGTGCCGCCCGTGATAATGATCCTTGGTCACGGTCTGCGTGTTGAAAAGCACCTGCATTTCAGCCCCACGCGGGGGGGGGGTCACACCCTACTTAGGAGCCAACGCCCGGCTCTGGAATCTCAGCCCTGTCACACAGCCCCTGTCGTGGTTGCCATGGAAACGCTACCCGCTCACCTCAGAAATGCAGCGGCCAATCGCTGCAGATAGACAATCTCTTCATATCTCTTCAGTCTTCGTATCTGTCTGTCTGCTGGTGGATAAACCCTCAAAGCTGATGCTATAAGTGTATAAAAAAAAAAAGTAAAACAGAATTTGCTTTGGAGACGGATATTTGGTGGGGAAAAAAAATAACAACAGAGCACTTTTCTAACATTTTGCTGATGGTGCTGATGTCCGGCTAAATATTAACCACTTTTCCGTATAAATCACGACTGCCTTGATTTTAGACCATGGTAGATCGGCTGCTTTTAGGTTTGTTGTAGTTCATTGGGCTGGCATTTCTCACCTGGCCGTGAGCAGACTGGCACCATCCATTACTCACCCTCCCTGGCAAAATTAACAATGAACGGGCGTGTCACAGTGCTGTCACGCTGTCCCAGCAGAAGCTGGCATGGGAATGTGATTGAAGGTTTGCAGCTGACTAATCACATATCTGCCCAGGCTGACGCCAAACTGTAGACATTCAGGATTACAGGTCCATCCTGCACCAACATGCCAGATACGATGTATTGAAATATTTGGTAGAAAATACCAGTGCAAGTGCAGTACCATCTGCTGGATGAGATGACATCACCCCGGCATACTCAGACAGTGTGCCGTGGGTCTTCTCATTTTTTATTTATAATGGGAAGATGTCAGTCCTGCTTGATGGACCAGCACACTGTTTAGCGTGTAGGCTGATGCCCAGGGGCCTCCACTAACAAGGGGTCTCCACTAGCCTTGTTTAACAACATTTTTACCCCCCCCCCCCCCCCACATTGGTCTGCACACCCATCTCCTTGCCCAGTTAATTGTATCATGGACACCCCCTTCTGACTCACAGTGACCTGGTACTGGATGAACAAGTGGAATGGATGGATGGACAGATGGATGGAACAATCCACACAAGCGACGCAGACATAGCAGACTGACTTGTGGCTAAAAACGAGGAGATTCATTCTATAGGTTTGTAATGGGTGCCTATGGCTCTTATTAACATAATAAAATAATTACCCTTTTACAAACGATCGGCAAGATTTTTTTCTTTGAACTTCTGGATGTGTTCTATGGGTGGGGTAGGACAAGCCTGGGAGAAAGCAAACAGCATGTTCTCTTGTCAGTTCTGACTTGCGTGAGGCTTTGAGGAGAAAATTAGGCTGGATAATTGTTAGCAACTTACTGTGATCAGGGAGGTCCACGGCTTGCAGGAAGTTACATTGTAACGAGACAATAAATGAGCTGAGTGAATGCAAAGGGGCCGGAACTGGGCTGTAACATGAAGAGTTCTACAGTTCCCAGGGTGGAATAAAGGATCGTCTATCGTCTTATCTTGCCTGAATATTAAGTTCCTCTTCAAAGCTGGGAAAAATACAACACTAGCTGGTGAATGTTTGACAGGCTCGACGTCTGTAAACAGAGCAGGGAGCAAAATAATATAGACAGCAGAAGTTCAACGGGCAAGTGCTGAAACATCAACTAGACCAACTATGAATAGCCACACCCCCCCCCCCCCACTATTTCTCCTAGTTTCTGGCATCTTATAGGGGATCATCATCGTGACGACTGGCATGATCCTATCAGGGACTACGGGGAATCTCACCAAAGTATGCAGAAGCATTTGCCTGCAAAAAACACTGTCGAAGCATTTTGAATGAAAGAGGCCTAACATTACTGCCGATGTTTTATACGTTATTTTGTTTGGCCGATGTTGTCATCCAATTTTCTAGCCAACTTTTCCTCATTCTACATGCAGCCTATTGTCCATACTTATTGCTGAATTATTAATATTAGATTACATAAAATATGACACGGCAAATTGCATAATTGAATTAATGCCTGCGACCTTTATTCTTTTTGTACAATGCAAACGTTTATTAAAATGAGTCGTATTTAATGATGCCACTGAACGGCTGAACGATACACTGAGAACAATATGTCACAAGTGAAAGTGTACGTCGGAATTAAACAAGGGGAGAAATAAAGTGCCAGAAATAAGGTATTTGGTGGCAGCTTGTCTCACAGTGCCAAGGAGGCCAAACGACTAAACTGTCTCCTCAGTGGGACTTGCGCGATAAATCAGTCGCAGGCAGGCACTTGTCGGTGTGTAGCTGAACTTGGGTGGGGCTTCAGCTCACCTCAGGCTGTTGGCCTGGTGATGTAAACAGCTCTGTCAACAGTTCTGCTGAGTTCCCAGAAGATGAAATGGACTGCGTTAATGTAGGTCAGGATCTTTAATTGTGAATGTGCAAGTCATATATTATTTACCAAGTGTGTGTGTGTGTGTGTGTGTGTGTGAGAGAGAGAGAGAGAGAGAGAGAGGCAGTTCTTTCTCTTGGGAAGTAACATTCACCTTGTTTGCTATTGATTTAAAACAACAACAGGGCTTCATCACATGGCGTAGCCAGAACTTGCGCCACAACTTGCCAAGACATTTAATAGCCTAAGGACGAAACGGTTTTTAAAAAGCCGAATTTTTATATTAATTATACATATGTGGACCTCCAAGGCTGTATGGGGGCTTGATAGGTATTGCCATTACCTCAGGCCTCCAGGGCTGGGGGGTTTGAGTCAAACCCTCCTTCTCCGTATGTGGAAATTTAATATTATGCCCAAAAACACGC
Organism: Brienomyrus brachyistius; assembly: GCF_023856365.1. Classification (NCBI taxonomy): domain Eukaryota; kingdom Metazoa; phylum Chordata; class Actinopteri; order Osteoglossiformes; family Mormyridae; genus Brienomyrus; species Brienomyrus brachyistius. The sequence goes on along the minus strand of NC_064536.1, from coordinate 5,359,758 downwards.
TCTTAGCTGACATGCCAGCTGCAATGGTGGCAATCGGCCAGCCAGCAGAAGTGGAGATTTCAGGTCCAAAGAGTACAAATCCAGACAAGATCCAATCCAGATTTTGCTTCAACCAAGCAATTGAGTATAAAGAGTCACGTTCACAGAGTACTCAACTGGTTGGTTGAAACAAAAACTTGGACTGGATTTGTACTCTCTGGACCTGAAATCTCCACCTCTGGTGGTCAGTAGTACCAAAAGGAGGTTCTGGGAAAGCGTATAGGGTATGTTTGACCTTCAGTGTTTCACGGTAGAACAACAGGGCACAGTCTTTTAGGTAGACAGATCCTGTGTAAAGGCTCAAGTCAAGCCGCTAGGTTTCACTTATTGTTAAGCCATAACGTCAATAAATTCAACGTAAATTGAGCGTATAGAGTTACGGTACGTGGATCAAAATTAAAATGCGGTTTTCTCTTGTTACAGGTTCATGATTTCATAACCATAAAAATAAATAAATGGTATGGAAATCAACACAAAAGTGACTTCATAAGAGTTAGATTTTTTTAAGTGCTTTAAAACGTACAGAGAGCCAGGCAAACAGCTTGTATTTCTGGTTGGTCATTAGTTTGGACAGTAGAGGGTAGCATTACTTCAAAATTCACGATTACCCGTCTGCCCGGGCTCCTCCTCCTCAAAAAAAAAAAAAGATAAATAAGTAAATTAAAATTAATACCCTCTATTACACAAATTCAAAAAGCAAATACAGCCCATTCCGACAAAAGACATTGACATTTCAATTAAATCCCAAAACGACTTAGTGAAATGTGCTACTACTCTACTGCAAATCATTCCCGTGTAATGTTCAGTCCCCCAGACACCAGGACAAAGGTGGCGGAAACATTTTGTTAAGGAATTTCTACCACAAAAAGAAAATGACTTTTGCGCCGAAATGTTTGCGGACTGTGTAACCACTGGAATAATATTGCACTGCAATATCGTCAATGTGCATATCGGCGCGGGTGTACGAAACAAAGCTGTATTTTGCAGATAAGAATGGGCAATATTTAGGTGCCCGCAGTTTTCATATGTAGTGTAGGCTGTATGTGTGGGCGGGGACACCTTCGCAGGTTTACAATATTGCGTTGGCAAAACCATCAAAAGACACATTTTTGTGTTCGTTTTAAAATGTTTGCTGTATAAATTATGCGTATGCTTTATTAAACCACGACCGTGCACGACATCTGAAGGAAGGCTACGTTTATACAGGTGTGTTACCTGTAGCTTCCTTTGGTAAAGGGGCTGGGTTTAGTCGGGCGGCTTGGGACTCTTTCCGGAACAGCACGCCGTCCGGTTTATCAGTCATATTGATCTTTTTTTTACGAAACCGAAAATATCAGAAGATAAAGGAAGGTTGAGTGACTTGGCTGTGGGCACGGCTCATTGGGAATTCCTGATTCATGCTGTCTATGTGGGCACCAGCGTGACTTTCCTTATTGTCTAGGCTAAGTAAAAAAAAAAAAAAATACAATGCGATAGAGACGTTTGCCATAGCTGCCCACCCCTTTCGATCGCGCTCAGTGCCTCCTTTTTCTTGCGGTTTAATAGATTGACGGCCCAGGGTCGGCTTTTGGTACAGCGCCGATGCGCTGCCGGAGACGGCGTGCGGGACTCCGGCGGCCGGCCTGCGCTCCTGACGGCTTGCAGTGAACGGCGGCGATGGCCGTGGAGCGGCTGGAGATGGGGGACCGGCAACCGGAAAACGGCTTCGTGTCGTGCGAAGCCGCGTCCCCGGGGTTTCTGTCCAGCGTCGACAACAAAGTGCTGCCTAATCTCGGCGGATTTGGGAAATACCAGAAACAGCTGGTTGTCCTGACGTGGATCCCGGCTCTGTTCATCGGTTTCAGCCAATTCTCCGATTATTTTCTTTTAGCCCAGCCGAATATCACATGCCTGGACCCGTCTGCCAACGCCAGCAATTTCACTGGGGGTCCTGCGCTATTTGACTCGAACGGCAGCCTGCTTTCACGATATAGTTTTGGTAATGGCACCCTCCAGGATAACAGCAGTATTCCGTGTGAGTGCAAGGACCGCAGATATAAGCTGGAAATGGGACTCGACCGAAATGTGGTCACTAAGGTAGGACCGGCTTTGCACTGTGCGCAGTGACGATCGTGTCCAGCACGAGTTTTTAATAAGAAACACAATGTAGCGCTATGCATATAATATATGTAACATGTAATATTATGCCGCTTTGCGTTAGCGCATTTTCAACATGGGGGGGGGGTGTCGACGCAACACTAGCGAGAGCATAATCAGCTCGGTATAATGTAATGTGTAGCGTTTCTCCATTTTCCAAGTATTGTTTTTGTGTAGCAGAATGCTTCGCAGCGCTGTATGCATGTCACCCATCTCAAGCATAAAAGGGACATAATGTAGGCCAATGTATCGTTTTAATCGCAGTATGTATTAATATGTGTAATTTTGGTCTGCACGTACATTCAGATCTCGCTGCCTTTCACAAAAAAATATGCTTAAGCAAAATGTAAGAGGCCGAACCGCAGCAATGACAGTTAGATGACAGGGTAGGTCATACAGGCACAGTGTTACCGGCGCCTATTTTCAGTCGGCGCTCTAAGATTCCCGCACGCCTGGTGCCGACGCTATAATTCATTGTGGGCTTTGGATGCCTTGCGATGTTTACCATGGCAATCGGGGCGTATTGTAACGCTGATTGTCAGTGTATTGCGTTTAGGGCTACGGCAGGCTGGGTAAGGTAGGCTGTTTTGCTGACCGAATGAGTCAAACTCATTGACAGTCTGTGCGCAGGAAGGCTGTCCTGGTGCGGCGATCAAAAGAACCGCCCCAATCAAAATGAATCCCCTGGACACGTTTTAAACCCCTTTACCCACATCAGAAATCACACAACACTATTGCAAGCGATTATGCGTTTTAATAATTTAATAAAACAGTACAACACTGGTCTGTCATTTGCAGATTAAATTATACGGCCATTCTATTGATTTCTCCTGGCGTGTTCTGAAAATTGCACAGTAATGTTATAAACAGTGTGTTTATGCGACGTGTAGTGTTTTCCTGCTCGTTGGTGGCAATGAAGGTGAAGTACAAGAGTATAGGGTGCTGGTTCTGGGGGTGTTACAGGCCGAACCGACACCACAGTACGCTTCCTGGGAAGAGGAATGTCTGAGATCAGGTAGCGCTTGTGGTCACAGCAGAAAAGCATTTCTTAATAAAGGGACGAGCAAAAACGTGTCCCCTTGTAAAAACTTCTTTGTATTTCGTGGTTAAAAATAGTGAAAAAAATGGGTTAATCTTTACCATACTTAAAATAGATGGTGAATATCTCATTATGCAGAGTGGAAACCTGGTTTATCCTGTAAGTAAGCTGTAATTTGTAACCTTTTCATTTACCTACAGTATTACATCTGCTTAAGTCCACATAGCGTTCAGCTCTATTACTTTTGTTCCCGTCTATGTGACTTGTATACATCGTATTGAGTTTATCATTGAATATATATTCACCTTTAAATATTTTACAGACTTATGCATTTAGGACAAATTTTTGTTGTTTTCCCATCTGAATCTAAGACCTTAATGGGCAGCATCCGATGTCGCGGTCTTGTCTCATTCAGCCTCGCACAATTTTATTGCGTGCTATTGTAGTAAGAAACGGGCCTCGGCCGCATGCGCGGTAGGAATCTGGACTAACAGGTCTGCCACTCTTATTGGGAACGTGCTGCTAAAAAGAATCCCATTGTATTTTTTGCTGAGTAATAAAAACATGTTTGTCTGCGCAATGTCTTTATTATTTTATTATTATTATTTTCGTGATCTCAACTGCTTTACAAAAAAACCTTGTCTGGAACTTCCCGGTTCTCACGCCGATCGAGGGATATTTTTAAAAAGGTCGATATGAGTTTTCCCCAAACAGCAGATGGGATGACTTCAGCTCTGATGAATTTAGTCCGTTCTGCCTCGCCCCCCAACGGCCGCAGATGTGCAGTGCGGCCCCTGGGACTCCTTACGGTGTCACACGCTTGTCCTGCTCCGCTGAACGTCCGCAGAAGCGTAAAAGCAAAACCATCGGCAGATGCTGGACGTCCTGACCCCTTGAACAGTCTGTTTCTTTTAAGGAAACTGGCACAACGTTTTCTTTTTTTTTGTTCTAATGTACTTTGAATCCAAAATTAATTCTTACCTCGTCGTAGTATAATTTCCAATGACGGCCCCAGCAAGGAGTTATTCGGTTTTGCACACCATTTAATAGTGTCTATGTGCTGCATTTGGCAGGTTTTACTTTCCCCACTGATTCAACTTGAGCCCCCTTATCAGTGTTGTGAAACCCAGTGCAGGGTTGCTGCCCGGCGATCGCAGCTGTACGGGGGCCCAGTGAGCTTTAAGCTTTGTGAACTTGTGAAGCCATTTTGTGGTGACCGGGCCTGCCTTTGAATCTGGGAACTGATACCACACTAGTGCTTACACATGTAAACTGGCGTGGGTGCCGGGTAACTCGTGACCGCATTGGGCAACACTGCCATGTACCACTTGTGACCTCATGGGTACACGTGAGAGAAGAGCTCACCACGGAGTCTAGGTCTTTTTGGTCTACCTACCTGCCCGACTGTCGGGCAATGGATTAACGTGCCGGTCTAGCTGTTGGCATATGCTAACAACGTCTGTTGTTATTATAAGGCTCTTTTCCACTGCCACCAAGAACCCTGCCATCAAGAACCATTACCGACCCGTACCGGGAACCGGTGCTTTTCCACTGCGGAGCCGTAACAGCACTGTAACGGTCCTGCTGCTAGCAGTGTGTGAGCCAAACGAGCTGGTTGTGGCACCACCATGTGATTGGTCGAAATATGTGGAGATTTCAGTGTTCTGCACATGGATTATTTGAAGGAAATACCATATATTAGGTATTATTCATTATTAGTAGTAGTCTGCATCGCGATGTACCGGTGCATTCCCGAAAACTCGGGAACTTGAACATTTCCAACCTTCTGCTTAAAAAGTTCTATAGAAGAGCTGAACAGAGTGGATTCGTAATGCAAATTTATGCAAACAAATGCCCATTCTGCTACCGTTTGATACTTGCATGACGCTGGGTTTATCACAGACATGCCAAAGGAAATTAGCACACAGTGAAAGAAGAAATAATATTATTATTATTATTATCATTATTATTATTATTATTATTATTATTAATAATAATAATAATAATAATAATAATAAAAATAATTATTATAATAATAATAATTATTATTATTATTAATTATAATAATTGCACCTGGTACACTGAACAGTAAATGAGTCTCTTCAGTTTTTCATCTCCAAACCCTGCAATGCCTTTAAGGAGCCGACCCTTCTGCAGTGGGAAACCGAAGCGAGCTGGATCTGCACTGTAACTGGTGCCTCTTCGCAGTACGGCTCGGCTCCTGTATGCCAGTGGAAAAGCACCATTAGAGATGCGCTTAATCGTTTGAGTGCCGTGTTTATGATTGCCAGTCCTGAAAGTGGAGCGGTGTAAATAAATTTTCTGGTCCAGTGTTTCCCAAGTTCCTCTTTAAGGACTTTAGGCCAATCCCATAAGTTTTGGTTCATCTCCAGACAGTCTGATCAAATAATCTGCTGGTCTTCAAGCCCATTATCAGTTAAGTAGTGGGCTCTATGGAATGGATGGAAGGAGATGTTTGGAAGCCGTTACTGTGCTCGGTCCTTCCTGCTGATCAGCTGCGCCCTGGCTGGGCTGTATTGTGTGATCAGATCGTAGTGTATTGTTAAGGAAACAGACTCCTAACCTGATGGTTATTAGTTTAAGTCCCGAGGATAAGTCCCTGCTGATGTACCCCTCAGCATTGCAGTGGTAACTGAAATGCGCTATAGCATGCTAATTTGACGTAATCAGTTTTAATGCACTAAGAGGGTGATTGTTTTATTGACTCTCTGTGTCATTGAATATGTTATCAGGGGTGTCTTTCTTAACTGTTTTGAGTTGGGGGGGGGGACTGATGTCCCCATATATCTCTGAGGGCAGTGTTTGCGTTTGATTAAACACTGGAATGCACATAGATCCAAAGTCTCACAGTGGTGTTGCTGTCTTACTGTAAAGTCTGATAATCCTGCTCGGCTGCAGCTTGGACCCCATAGGCACGCATGTATCTATAAGGACCGCCCCCCGCCCCCCCCCCCCAGTCTGAAACGCATGCAGTTTTATGGACACATACCTGTACATTGACCAGATGCTAGACAATGCATAGCAGTGGTTCCTTTCTCCCCGGGTTCTGCGTACAACAGCTGCTGGAGATGGGGGGGGGGGGGTGGCTGCGTGTCTTTGGTCACAGAGGATCTTGTTTGCATGGAGATTGTGTCACACTGGGACTCGGCATCGTCAGTGAGACACAAAAGTTTGCACAAAACTATTTTTTTGTATCCTCAATAAAACCCCCACCCACCAATGCTGGTTGCCATACAAGATATTTTATATGTCACATACATGGTTGTACAAGTACAATATATAGTGAAATGTACCCCGAATGACCCTTACACTGTGCAAATCAAATCAACAGTTAAATTTTTTTACAATAAACTAGAAAGTTACAATAACTAAAAATGTATACATAATATAGAGAAATACAGAAGTACTAGTATAGGAAATAATCTTAAGGTAATTAAGAGCTTTGTATTGTATTGTATTGACGGCCAGATTTGCAGCCAGTCAGGGAGGGAGGTCAACGCAAGAGGCGATTGGTCCCATTTTGATGGTTCCTGCTTTGTGTTTCCAAGAACCGCTTGTAGATGTGTGTGGGTCTCTGCCGGATGAGGAGCACTGAACCTCGCCCCCGAGCCACCCCAGCTGATACTGGCGGCTCAGATCCCATTCCGTTTCCCCACTGCCACGACAATGCGGCTCGCTAAACTTGGAAACTTTTACGTGGAGGGTGGGCCGTAATAGCTAAATTGATTGCCTGTTGCCATGGAGGCCACCTGCCATAGCTCTATGAAGCAGTTGTCAGTTGCTCGTTCTTACATTCGTTTCTCCCCTCCAGTGATTTATTTGGTTTGTAATTCATTTCACATTTTGTTCTAGATCTGAATCAGGTTCTAATAGCCAATTTTAACTGCATTCGACTTGGTTTATGAAACGTCGAGGTTGGGATTTTGCCCTGGGGTCCTCGGTGTCTTAAAGGTAGAGACAGACAGGCAACCACAAGGTTGTAAGTTCAAAACCACTAAGTGACAATGCTGTCCCTTCAGGTTGGATTTATTGCTTGCATTCCAATGTACAAATGGGGGGGGAAGTATGTTGTGTTTCTGCTGTAGGCGTCCGCTGTCTCTGTTAACTGTGCAGTTAAGGTTAACAGAAAGCGGAAAATAGCGTAACAATGGTCCCGATTATGCTGGTTATTAACGGCATGTATTTTTCCTAACATGCTTGGCACTATGCTAAGTCTTTGTTTGTAAGTGCTGTAGTATTCATGATCATACCAAACATATATGAGTGTTTGTTTTCACCGTTCATCCAGATCTGCACAGTGCAAACAAGTCCCCCCCCCCCTTTTTTTTCTGAACTCGTTGCTTGGCGACAGCACAGTCTGCCATGTAAGAAGGCGAATTGTGTTTCTATGTACTGAGATTTGTATTTTCTTATATTTGGCCGGTTAAACATATGCAACTTAAACGCTACAGATTTGAATCAATTTCCAGCTCTTTTGTGTTTTTCCGTTTTATTACCATTTTGATATCTGTGCGTTTTGTGCGTGTTTCTTTTCGTGATTATTACATTGCGAGGAGCAGATTTCCCCACAATGTAATAAAAGGACTGGGTAGTGGTTAGGGTTGTCATAGTTGGGATTAGTGCTACGTTCACAGAAATGAAGATATGAATATGTGGGCTGTGTGTCTGTTTTCTGTATATATTTTTTTCTTTCGACATCACTTGGATTCCATGTGACTCATACCAAAGTTCACTTTAATGCAAACCTGGCGTTTTTTTTTTTAAACTCGTATAACACTAGGCCTACTACCACAGCGTTGGGAAATGGGATTCGGGCACAGACTGTAAAGTTAATTTATACCACCACAAAACATTCAGCTCATTAACATCAGCTCCTGATACCTGCATTCATTTCTTGTTTCCTTTAACGAACATCCCGATCAAATTCTTAGCTAAATGTTGGAATGCTTGCTGTTCAGATGCGCCCCTCTCTCTCTCTCTCTCTCTCTCTCTCTCTCATGGCCTCCGCGAGGCTACAGATATCCTGTTACAGCTGGCTGTTTTTTTAACCCTCGTTGATAATTAATTATTAAATAGTTGTGTTTAATGCCGGACGATGCCTGATAAGTTCTGAAGAAACACAATCTACCATTCAGGCCATTTGGGCTTTAGTTTATGAAAGACCCAAAGATGTAGTCTTCTCCATTCAGACCTCCTGGCTCTGCCGTACACTCTGATACTCAGGATCGGCAGCAGACCCTTGGACAGCAGGCTGTGGCTCTATCTCTCTCCCCGTTAGCTCCTACAGTGCCCCCTTGTTTGGACCCCTTCTGTGGGGGAAGGGGAGGTGGGGCGTAGAACAAGGTCCGGTGTCTCCATTTGTCCCAGCTGCTCTTGACGCTGCCTGACACTTAACCCACATAAATCACATTCAAATACACAAATAAACTGACATTTTACTGTCTGGCTTGAATGGGACTTGGGACTAACGCTTGTACCACATAACTGGAAATGTAATATAAAATTAAAAGGATGCAGGCAAACTATTAGTCAGATCAATGTAATCTTTAATGTGTGCGACACTTATTTAATAAAACTGTCTTGGCCGTCGTCTTAATAACAGTAACTGCAGAGCAGGTCTGCAGGTCGCGTGGCTTTGCCGGAGAGGCTCGCGCGCCCGACTTGCATGACACGCGCTTTTGTGCGACTCGGCGACGGAGCCCGAAGCCGGTTTCGGTTTCGCAGGAAAACCGGGAAGAAAATTCTGGACAGCGGAACATGAATGCCCACTGGCTGATGGTGGAAAAGGAAGGTCCCTGAGCCATCCGGGAAGGATGTCGTTATCAGCGTCGCGTTTCAGACCCTCCTCAGAGGAACACTCCTCCCGGCCGGCCCTCGCCCTCGTGCCCGCAGACCTCTTGTGCACAAACTGAAGAATAAACAGCCGCTTTGCCGGTCGCTACACAGATTATTCCTTGTGGTTTCGCTCATTAGCTGCTGTACTGTCAATCCGTATTAACCTCGTTGTTACATAGCCGGTTTGCGCTCCGCGGGCCCCAATCCGCTGTGAAACTCTCTGTCTACAGTCCGTCCTTTATCTCTGTGTGCGGTTAGATGACGGTGATTATGCTTCGGGTCGTTAGCATGTACCACGGCACTCTCGTCTTCCGGACACTGACTGGCGTTGTTCCCAAAGTCCTGTGTTGTGGGGTAAATTATGGAAGCAAGCATGTTTTCCACTTGATTCAAAATCACATATAATATTTTGAATTTCCCCATTGAGTCAATAATGCACATCAATTCGTTTCTCTAGTAGTACAGATTTATTTATTGCTGGTGTCCAAGGGCTGGGGGGGAGAAAATGTTTTTAGAATAATTATGAAGGAAATACTGACACCCCAGTCAAACTAACTAGCATCTGAATAGCCGTGCAGCAATAAGATTCCTATAAAGACAGTTGCCATTAAAGCAATTAACGTGTCATTTGAAAGAGCAACATGTGAATGTCTGTTGAAGGATGTTTAGATAAACAACCTCTCAGACATCTTAATGTTGCACTATCTGCTGATTGAATAGCAGTCTTATTAGGTTCTTGCTTTTTTTTGGAATATTTTGTGTAGCTCTTGCTCCAGTCCGACTTACTCTGGTACCTGAGCATGCTTTGGAAGATCAGCTTAGCTGTACTTGTGTCTCTTTGACTGTTTGGCAACAGATATGTTTGTAATGTACCATCTGCCTCAGCTGTACATCACTTGGGACAAAAGCTCAATAAAATAAACGTGAATCACGTTAGGATACATAGATCGAGCTTCATTAAGTGTCGGTTCCAAAAACTGCTTCAGCCCTGCTTCCTGTGTCTCCTTGCAGTGGAATCTGGTGTGTGATAACGCATCGATGGTCCACATCGCTAAGTTCACCCTGCTGGTGGGGTCCATTATTGGATACTTGGTTATGGGAGTCCTTGCTGATTGGTGAGTCTTTTTTTCGATCTAATTTATTTGGCATGCCTACAATTGCTGCACTATGTGTCCTGGCTGCTTCCGATAACAGAGATCGGTGTCTGAGATGATTAAATTGCTCAGGAACTGGCGAGCCAGGTGTGAGAGTCGGGCGCCTTTGCGATTTATGAGTTCTGCTGTCCTCCAGGTTTGGCCGTCACCCAGTCCTTGTCATCTCCGTGCTATTCATGCTCGTCTTCGGTCTCTCCGTGGCGTTTTCGGTGGACGAAACCATGTTCAGCACACTCCGGGTCTTCGAGGGATTCTGCCTGGCTGGGATCAATCTCTCCCTCTACGTGCTCAGTAAGTAGCGCCCCCCCAGAGGCTGAAAATTGGATGGGCGTATCACGCATATAACGATGTTTGTTAGACGTCCGATCCATGATGTAGATTACAATTTTTTTCCCTTTTCCCAAGCCAACTAAATTGGAATGTAGGTTTGTAATGTTAATTGACCGCACTTAACCAGCAATTCTATCCTTACAGCATAACTTGTAGCGTTACAATAATAATAATAATAATAATAATAATAATAAGTGCTGCACTGGTTAGCACTGTTGCCTCACACCTTTGGGTCCCGGGTTCGAGTCTCCGCCTGGGTCACATGTGTGTGGAGTTTGCATGTTCTCCCCATGTCATCGTGGGGTTTCCTCCAGGTACTCCGGTTTCCCCCCACAGTCCAAAAACATGCTGAGGCTAATTGGACTTGCTAAATTGCCCGTAGGTGTGCATGTGTGAGTGAATGGTGTGTGAGTGTGCCCTGCGATGGGCTGGCCCCCCATCCTGGGTTGTTCCCTACCTCGTGTCCATTGCTTCCGGGATAGGCTCCGGACCCCCCACGACCCAATAGGATAAGCGGTTTGGAAAATGGATGGATGAATAATAATAATAAAAACTTAAGCCATGTAAAATACTTACTTATAGCAAAAATGCTTTTAATTATTTATTTATTTTTTTTTATGCAAAAGTTTTGAAAACAAATTAATATCACTTTGTAAATGATTGAACTTTGGTTGCAAATGCAAACAAATAATAAACTGCTTTCCTTCTCACCGGTTGTACAAAGGGTATCTCTGCAGAGTTTTCAGATTGCAGTTCAGTTTTCAAAATGATATCTCGCAAATCAAACCCATTTCCGCACAATAGAAATGTGTCGTTTTTTTAGAACCACTTCTTCCTCATTAGCCATGCCGCACACACTGGCTATTTGACGACATAACCGACTCGTCTGTGGACTGTGTGACGCGAGTGTGATGTTTTTAGCCCATTTATTTTGTAAAGTTTGTTTGTTTTCAAGATCTAGTCGCTAAGTTGAGACCCACTGGAACAGACAGACAAAGAACTGACACAGTGTCAGTGCTGACGTGTGACGCTTGCTGAAATCGCCTGTTTTTGTTATAACACTGTTGCAGCTTCCAAACATGCAGACATCGCATGACAAGCGCTTGCAGGTTTGTTCTGTCATTATAATAAGTGTTAAGTAGTACTCAGGAACCTGGGCCTTCACTGCTAGCTCAGCCTAGCTGCATGTATGAGGATTGACTCCACAACAGCACATATGTTTGTAATGTGTTATTTGCCTGAGCTCTGCGATGCTTTGGACTTAAACATTTGCTAAATTAACCTAAATGTAGTCCTGCATTGCAATTCTTGTAATAACTCTGAAACACGTATAATGGAATCATTTGCACCTGGCCACAATTAATTATCATCCTATCAGCCTTCGTTATGCTGAAGAATGATCTTTAGAGCTTTTGTGGTCCTTTTTTAAATATATATATATATATATTTTGGAAAATGATGTTCTAGTGGTGGTCCACTGTTTTTGAACCAGATATCTAGTGCAAAGTAGATGCAGGCATTATATGAACGCTGGTCTCATTTTGCTGTTTGTGACCAAAATGTCTGTTATCATGAAACTGCTCTCCACGCAGGACAGTTATACATCTGCCAAGGACAGTGCTGGCTTTCTGTCAGACGATAAGTTGTGTAGTGATACTGTCTTGGGTGTGGCCTATCATTGCCCTACAGGGATAACTGGGTGGGGAGGGGTCAGAGGGGGGTCCTCTGCAGCCTGAACCCTGCAGCACTCAGCAGAAAACACTCGCCGCAGGTCGCATGCTACGCCGATGTTTACATGCGGGTTCATCCAGATAATACTACCCAGCTGTGACCCATGGGCTGCTAAGACAAGCGTGTCACGCGAGTCAAAATGAGCGACATGTTCTTTCTTGGAGGGCGGGTACTGAAATTAACTCTATGCTGGAATGCTTTTCATGTAGCTTTGTGGGTATTATGTCGGGGGGGGGGGGGGGTTCCTCTCTTGGTATAAGGGCAGATTACACAAGGAACTAGTGTACAGTGAGGTCCAATACATTTGTGGATTAACACCCTTGTGAGGAATTCCCTTTTTTTAAAAAACCTTTTTGGTATGTTTAGCAGGTGCGATGACTAACCGTCTTCCAGCGAATTATGATCTTTGGGGAAATGCCTTATGAATGTCACTCGGATAATTGGCCTCACGTCACAGTCGCTGGGCAGTTTGAGATTGCACCTTGAAATCCCCCTTGCATCTGCAGTTAATGCTTGGCAGGAAGTCGAGGGCAGCTGGGGGGGGGTGGGGAACGGGGTGGGGAACGGACCGCGCTGTCCTTGTCATTCTGATTTACTCCGCACCACCCACCCTAAAAGCTTTTCTCCACCTTTACGGTGGGAGCGTGATCTCCCTGGCGTTCAGGCTGCAGACGGAGTGCTTAACGTTTCACGGGATGCCTGCATTCTTCCGTCTCCTGAGCTGACTCATTCCCAGACCACCCCCCCCACCTCCTAAAAACAGGAACAGGAAGTGCTTGTTTGTGTTACCTTAGAACCACAGTAGGAGATTCTCCCCGTGGCTGTCGGAGCAGGTCATTGTTTCATGTCAGAACTTGTTACCTGCCCTCAGTTCTTCCATGCATGTTGTATCCAGCAGAGGACGAGAAAGACCTGTTCGGTGTCCTTTAACAGCCCTGTCGTCTCTGCGGGGCATGGGGATGTGTGTATTCGAGCCCCGGTTACTCTGAAGCACATTTATAGTTACTTTAATAGCACAGAAATATTCTCTCCATCTCTTCAATAGTCTTGTCAGTCAAAACATGACGCTACATCTACCTTAATATTAACTTAGTTGAATTCCATATTTTTCTCATAGGCTAATATATATTTTGCTATCTATTTTAGTGCATTATCAGATATTATTCTAAAAGTATCATCCAAAGCAGAAATTCCAAATTGAAGAATACTTTTCTGGCTGTAATTTGTAAAGATTCAGACAGGGACATCTTTAACCGGTGATACATTGTGAAGACATCTTGGTGAAATTTGAATAGTAACACCACCGACTAGACTGGATAGCTTGTGAATCTTTAATAAGAAAATCCCTTTGTCTTGACTTGAATAGCATGCCGTTAGTTGAAATGTGCATGGTAAACACTCGTGGATCAGATATTCAATGGGAAAATGAAGCCGGACTGACTGGTTCGGCCTCTTCCACAGTATCGGGCAAGTTCAGACCTCTGAGGCAGCTGCTGCCGTTTTCAGCTTCTCAAGGAAGCGTCGTAGGGGAGCGTTTCAAATAATTGCTCAGCCGACACCGGTGAATGACAAAGTGTTTACCGGCCAGGTGGGTCACATGGCTGTTTGCGATTTCACAGCCTCCGCCGTCCAAGGCTTGGAATTACAGACGCCAATTCTTACCGCTCGGTCACCTTTGGCCTGGATTAGAAGCCAGAGAGGCAGAGGATGCTGGGAAGGGAGGATTGGCTGCTCTTTCTCTGAGAGTCGGCTGGTTGTTGTGCTGGTCACTTTTACAAGGTCCTTTTTAGGGGGCGTGTGTCTTCTGCAGCAATGCCGTTAATGTTCAACTAAATAATAAATAGTGGTAAGTGTCAGTGTGCTGACGGAGGGGGCGAGGTGCGTGTGCAGAGTACTCTCTGATAGCGTCTAGTTATGCCACGAACGGTTCAACATGAGTTTCTGAACGTGGTTGGGATGTGAAACGTTCTTGTGATGAGCGTGTACCTTCTTGCATCTGGGAGGGGTCCCTTAATGCAGTGTGGAAGCGGTAATGCCTGTACTGATCTTATGCATGACTGCGGGAGCTTAACCCCACCCCCCCCAAGACCAAAGTGTACCCGATCTGTGTATCACCATTGAGTCACTCCTGCCTCTGTGTCAGCAAAGCTGAGGGGGCAAAGGATTGGGGGAGGGATTGTAAACAGGAGGTGAAAAATCCATCGAACCCTGGAAAGGACTCCACTCCCTTTGCCTCTGGGATGGGCACTAAAACGCCATGTCTGTCTCCTGTCACCTAATATTTAATATCATCGTTAGTGTGGGCTCATTGTGTTCTGTTGGTGTGATCCTGAGACATTAGGAACTACCTGTAACACGCAGGCACAGGTTTTTGGGGGTTGTTGCAGACCCCTGAGGCGGAAATGTGAAAATTAGCCTTAATTCTCATTCATGTACAGGCAGTTTCACCGTTGGTTGCTTGAAGACGTTTAATATCCATGTGATGTTTTTGCTTTCGTGAGCGCGTCCCATTCTTCCCTGTACCGTTTTTCTCTTGTACCATGAGTCAGGCGTGGAGGCAGCCCAGTCCCTGCCGTGCACCAGCCGGCCGATTGGTCCGTGATGACACCTAGACGGTGTATCATAATCGGCTGGTCCATCAGGCCTGAGCAAGTCCCATGATGAGATCACTTTGATAGGAGATTACATACTGAAACCCCCCCCCCCAAATCAACCCTCCCACACAAACACGGCCCTGCGGTAATGATGGCCCTAAGCCATGACCAGTTCCCACCCTGATTAGAATTTTCCAGCAAACCTTCTAACCATGTGATTTCATACTGGAATGAGGATGAGTGGAATGTCCTTCCTGGTGCAGTCAGCAGTGCTCCTGAGACCCTGTGGGCTTCGTCGAGGCACAGTGACAGCAGACTAGGAACTTTCGTGCTCTATTATGGTGCTTTTCCACTGGCATACAGGAACCGCGAAGAGGCACCAGTTACAGTGCGGTTCTAGTTCGCTGCGCGTTTCCACTGGGATCGGCTCAGCGGTCACGTAGAACCTCTTATTTACTGTTCACATGGTGTACATCATGATTTACTATGTGTTCATTTCCTAGTTAGGAAACTTCATGAGGGCCGAAGAGGGTGAAATGTAATCGAAATCCCCCCCCCCCCAATCTAGGAGGGATGCTTAATTTAGCGAAAATGGATGCCGCTTAGAAACAGACGGACCGTTGTGCTGTGGATCGCGCTGACATGGCGTGCTGACTCCCCAGTCACGCAGGTGACACTCTCTGCTGCGTCACCCCCCCCCCCCCCCCCCCGCCATCCTCGACACAAACACGGCCCTGCGGTAATGACGGCCCCAGCTCAACCCATGTCATTGTGAGGATGCCTCAGCTGTTCATTTCTGTGATGTCAGTGTTTCTGTTTCGCCCCCCCCCGCCCCCAAGAAGAGTGTGACTTTGACTGAGAGACACAGCTGCCGTGCCGCTACGTTTGCGTCTGTCTGCTCCTGCTTCCATGAGAACGCAGAGCCCTGCATTGCTTTGCTTCATATATCGTATGATCTTCTTCATCTCCGCATGATAAACGCGTTTCGTTTGTTTTTCAGAGTTGCACACAGCAAAAGCTTACTTTCTGATATGAAATGTTTAAATAAGAATGTGGTATATCTATGCACGCATGCTGCAGCTCAGGATTTATGACATACAGGCCTGATTAGCTATGCGAATTTGAATATTTGACATTGTGGCACTCAGACAACAAGAACATGTGACGAGGGAAAATGTCACGTTGTGTGAAAGGGTGCTTGCAGGTTCCCCCTGGTGGCTGGAAATATATCTGCAGGTAGCTGCGTAACGGTGCTGTAAATGCCACTCACATTTCCTGAAATAGAATAAAAGCTTATTGCCCTCTCTCTCTATTTTTTTCTGCTATTCTTTGTGTCCCCCCCCCCCACAGGAATCGAGCTTTGCCTCCCCCGCTACCGCTTCTCCGTCACCATGGTGGCCAGTTTCATCACGCTGGCCGGTCAGCTCTTGATGCCAGGCCTGGCTGTCCTGTGCAAGGACTGGCACGTGCTGCAGGTGCTCATCGTCTGCCCCCTCGTCCTCATGCTCTTGTACACCTGGTGAGGAGCCATCTGGCCCGGCCCCCGTGTGGCCGGCATGCGCGCGCGCGCGTCCAAAATAGCTAAACGCGAACGTCGCGAGCGCAGAAAGGCTCGCTTCCTACAACGGGATCACACTGTACGCACAGGCTGTGCTTAACCTGCGAGGCAAACCGAAAGCCATGTTGGGCAGGATGACTACAGCGTCATCAGCTCCTTCCTGTTTTATCCCGCTTCCCGCTGCTTACTTGGTTGGTTCCTGCTGGGATGAACCAGGCCTTGATTGGCCGCGTGTGCAAATCCTGCTTCTGAGCCTTTTCGTCGCCGTCTCTGCCTGACCCTTGTGACCTCGTGTGTCACCTCTACCCAGGCTCTTCCAAGAGTCCCTACGGTGGCTCCTGGCCACCAAGCAGTACAGCAAAAGCAAAGGCTTGATGTCCAAGATGGCTAAGAAGAACGAGGTGGAACTGGAGGATCGCTACGGCGATATCCTGACAGGTCGGTGGGTGGTATTTCCCCAAAATGTCCAAACTGCCTTTAACTTCTTCTATTGAATGTATTATTTATTTAACGGGAACACATGTTGCCATTGACGCGCCACGGGGCAGGCAGGGCTGATGTCATGGCAGGGGGTGCCCGGCGATCGCCTTCAGGAGAGTGATGTTCCCCGATGGAGGCCCAGAACCGTTGCGGTTCGAAAGCAAAGACCATTTCGGGTCTGGTGGAGACCGTAGGGGCCCAGCAGCGTAAACGGACTTTGTTAGCATCTCCTCAAGCGGAAAATGCATGATTGGTGTCCATTAGACACAGAGATGGACTGGAGGCTGTTAGGGCACATGGTCGACCGGCCAGAGAAATGGAAATTTTCTTTATGTTGTCCGTCTTGCAACCCATTATCCAATACAGGTTCACGGGGCCACAAGGCTCATCTGGATCCTAAAACCGTTCTCTCTCCCCCAACCCCCCTCCCCTCCCCCAAGAAATGATGCCCTTGCATTTGATTACATTGTGGTGCAATTTTTTTTCCTCTCCCCCCCCCCCCCCCGCCCCCGGCCCCTGCTTTATACATTTCTATTGCACCTGCAGACAGGTCACTTTGCAGCTGCCTTTGTAATTGCACCCGCGCGTAAACAACAAGGCCGCTTGAATTGCAGCTGCCTGTAATGTCGTCCTTGATCTAAAATGTCTCTGTAGAGCACCAGCAGGCTAATGTGCAAGTTCTGTTTCTGAAGGACTCTGCTAAACTCTTGGAATAATCCTTGCTTATCGGGCAGTTTAAATGTTTTAGAAGTATATTTAGCTTTTTGTGGATTATTCTCACCCAACATGCAGAGGTATTCAAACCAATCAGGTGTCACATAGTCCAGATATATCTGACCTCAGTAAAAACCTGAATCAATATGTCTAGTTTCTGTTGTTACATACGCTACAGCATAATGGGAGTTTTCGTTTTCTTTGCCTGTTTGTTTTTAGTATTGCACAGGGCTGTTCCGAACAAGCCCCAAAAGACGTGCATCGTCAAGATGGTCGGCACCAGGAACCTGTGGAAGAACATCGTGGTCCTCTGCGTGAATTCGTAAGTGTGTTAGGATGATCAGCGCATGCCGTCCTGCTGTGAGAGCGCTGGTGTATCGCAACCATATGTATCGATCCGCAGACATCATGGAACTGAGCATGGGGTTCACCAACATCCCTGCATACAATCATCAGAGTCTCTAGCAGGGTCAAGATTTTGACAGTAGGCCTCTGGAGACAAGCCCTTCTCTTGATATGGTGGTACCTGCTTTTCACAGCCCGGGGGGGCTTTACCTCTGAGTCATTAAAGCCCCAAGCCCAAGATCATCATATAAATATTTGATGAGCCGGGAAGCGATGGCGATTGTGTACTTACCTTAGTCAGAAGCTTAGGCCAGTCTCTGCTCAGTGATTCGAAGGGTAGAGCATGATGGGATACCATCTCGTGTCTCTGATATCTCTTATGTTCATGCAACATTCATATATTACCCTTCTCGTCCTTGAATAGTCTTATTAGGATCCTTCTCTGTTAGAAGTTGTCGTGTAGTTGTTCCTGTGTAGCACCTGCTCTGATACTCCATACACCCGCTCTGATACTCTGTACACCCACTGTGATACTCCGTACACCCGCTCTGATACTCCGTACACCCACTGTGATACTCCGTACACCCGCTCTGATACTCCGTACACCCACTGTGATACTCCTTACACCCACTGTGATACTCCTTACACCCGCTCTGATACTCCGTACACCCGCTCTGATACTCCGTACACCTGTACCTGGGCATTCACTGGAAGTTCAGCCTGGTCGACTCCTTGACAGCATGTACGTTTTCAGTGTTCTGTTTGCCTTGCTTATACGCCGCTCTGGACAAAAGCGCCGATTTGTACAAAATCTGAAATATGTAAACGGAAATGTCTCCCCCTCCCTCAGGCTGACGGGCTACGGAATTCATCACTGCTTTGCCCGCAGCATGCGGGACCCAGAGTCCAATGAGACCCCTCTGTTCCAGAATTTCTACCAGGATTATTACACGATGGCGGGTATTGCCACAGCGGCGTGCATCGCTCTGTGCCCGGTGGTGGGCCTGTTGGGCCGCAGGGGGGGTCTGCTCGTCTTCATGATCATCACTGCCCTGGCATCTTTGCTGCAGCTGGGCCTGCCCAACTGTGAGTACTGGACGCGCAGGGTGGATCCATGCGGATGTTCATCTGCACACACGCATTTTTTTAGTTGCAGGGACATCACGTTGGCTTCCCCTCGCTGTGGAGTATGACTCCCAAATCCATCACAGCATTTCCGGAAGACAACTGAAAGCTAATAATCCAAATTGCCAAATCTTTATTTGCTAAAAGCGCTTTTGTTGTTTCAGACAAAGGAATTTTACCCTGAGGTGACATGTCAAAGGATTCTCCAAATAGCATTATTTAGCAATATTTGTCCTCAAAACAGGCAGTATACACACTCCCGCAGGCAGAGGTTATTCACCAATTCCTTTTTTAATAACCAAGCACATCTGACATACAGGTACACGCTCCATCACATGTGCAGAGCATTTCACAGTCGCATGGGGAGGATTGCACTTACACGCACAGACCCACACGTACCATTCAAAGACACACGTTGATAAATGTGATTATATGGCCTACAGTCATTTATATAAATGAACACTTGTCTTGTTATACTAGTGCATTAAGTGTGATATGTGAAGTTGTGAGTACGGTTTCACTCGCTTTGCAAAACATCGGCACAGAAATATCTGCATAAGCACTAATTTTGACTTTTTTTTTCCCCTCTTTTTCCCGGCAACTTGGACACAGTGCTTGGGAAATACAGCGACCACCTAAAAATAGGTACAGTATGTGTGTTTTCCTCGCATTTCCAGTGACAGCCTTCCTACTGGCTACCTGATAATGACCTCACTCACCATCTAGGTCTCACCTTTGGGGAAAAACTCCTTGGGAGGCGAGTGGTGAAATTTTTAAAAAATGCATTACATGCCCCTGAAAAGAAATTCGCGATGGCCTGATACGTTGTCAGATCCGAAAGGATTGATTGCGGCATCACTATGGGACGCGGCAGGCTCAGGCGAATGCCGCGGCTCCGGGTTCAGTGGATCGTGACGCGGGGGGGGGGGTGCTGTCTCACCGCTGTCGGTCTCCGAGCCCATCAGCACTGGAGAGTTATAGCTGGCGGGCTGCTTGGACTGAGATCTGGCGCGATGACGCCCCTGAGTTTGGTTCTGGTTTGAAATCAGTCTTAACAGAGTCGATAGATATAGGGGACCCAAATAAAAAGTATCCATCACGGGAGAGTCGGGCAGCCAGGCCCTAAACCTGGTTCGAACCCTGGACCAGAAGCTGCAGCTTAGGGTTGGCCTTCACCTTTGGTGTTTCAAATCTTCTCTTCCCTGGTTGCAGTGCTCTACTCATTATTAACATACCTTGTTACGCTCCAGCTCTCTGATTGTTCCATGGAGCAAGAAGGTCGATATTCCCCCCCCCTAACCCCCGGAGGAAACCATCGTCATGAGCCGTGGTGCCCTTCATGGTAGCCGCTGTCCTTGCGCGAGGACCGGTCCTCAAGGGCGGCTTATCCGCCGGCTTCCTGCCCGCCCCTTGATCAGGCCATTTCTTCTCCATCTCCTCTTCTTCTGTCCAACGCCACTGAAGCAGGACTTCCATTCTAGGGGGGCTGGATATGCTCTACTCACTTTGAGAAAGCACTTGTGGTATTTATGGAATTTTGAATCCCCCCTTCCCCCACCTGACCAACAGCACTACTTTTTGGAAGTGCACCCCCTGGTGGTACCAGCAGATTGCACACTACAGGAGACTACATGAACCGCATATGTGGAAAGAACAGTTTCAGTGTGTTACGTAAGATGGAGAAGAGCTTTATGGCTATGTAATAATGTATATTTCTAATGTGGTTATGCCACATTTTAAATGCAGTGCAGAGTTGCGTAATTGAGTCAGTGTTGTACAGGGTTACTGGTTACGACCAGTAACCCTTGTTAATGTCGGATCTTATTCCTGTAACTGCTGACAGCTGACAGTTTCAAATGTGTTTCCCGCAGAGCGGTCGGACACCCTGAACAGGAACTTCTCCATCGCCTTCTCCGTCATCGGCATGTTCTCCTCCCACGCTATCAGCAATCTCAGCATCTTCTTCTGTGCCGAGGTCACGCCAACAGCTATCAGGTAAGCTTGTTGGTGTGGGGACAGAGGCTAGCTGGCCCTGGTCTGGGACTGGGCCTGGAGCCAGGCATGAGCCTGGACCCGGACCCGGGCATGGGCCTGGGCCTGGGCTAGTTTGGGGCTAGGCCCAGCCCTGGTCTGATCCAGGTCTGGCTTTGGGCTGGGCCTGGGCTGGTCTTGGGCCTGGGATAGGTCTGGCTCTGGTTTGTCCCTGGGCTGTTCCTGGGCTGGCTCTGGTCTGGCCCTAGTCTGGCCCTGGGCTGGTCTTGGGCCTGGGATAGGCCTGGCTCTGGTTTGTCCCTGGGCTGTTCCTGGGCTGGCTCTGGTCTGGCCCTAGTCTGGTCCTGGGCTGGTCTTGGGCCTGGGATAGGCCTGGCTCTGGTTTGTCCCTGGGCTGTTCCTGGGCTGGCTCTGGTCTGGCCCTAGTCTGGCCCTGGGCTGGTCTTGGGCCTGGGATAGGCCTGGCTCTGGTTTGTCCCTGGTCTGATCCAGGTCTGGCTCTGCTCTGGCCCTAGCATCAAACTGGGGCCTGATCTGGAGTTGGTCCAGACCTCTGCCAGCTCTGCGTGTGTATTGCTTGCCGTGTCACAGCGGCTGTTCCCGTTCACAGGGGCGGTGGCCTTGGCCTGGTCCTGGCCAGTGCTGGCGTAGGCATGCTGGCGGCGCCCATCATGGAGCTGCACAACCAGAAGGGCTACTTCCTGCACCACATCATCTTCGCCTGCTGCACACTCATCTGCATCATCTGCATCCTGCTGCTGCCAGAGACGCGCAAGCAGCCGCTGCCCGAGGCCATCGCAGACGGGGAGAACTACGCCCGGCAGCCCCTGCTCCCTCCCAGGAGAGCTGGGGAGCAGCACCACCTCCTGTCCCGCTCCCAATCCAGGGAGTACACCCCTCTCCACCAGATGAACATCTCTGCTGCCCCCAGGCCGGCTTCTGCCGATGACTTCGCTGAGGATACCGACACTCCCCCTCCCACGGACTCTGCTGCACCCCTGGTCGTGAACTCCACCAGGCCCTCTGCCACAGACCCCCCCGCCACTGACTCCGCTGCTCCCCTGGGCACGCCGGACTCCCCCGCTCCCCCCACCACAGACCTTACCACTGTCCTCGTCACAGCATCTGCAGAGCGTTCCTCCCCCGTGGCCACAGACGCCGTCCCCCCCACCACAGACTCTACCTCCTGCCTTACCACAGATTCCCCCACCACCCCTACCAGAGGCCCAATTCCACCCCCTCTCACAGATGTCACTGCCCCTGTACTAGCAGACTCTGCTCTTACTCCCAAAACCGATTTCCGTCTGTCCATTGCAGACACAATGACCCCTCCTGCTACAGACTCCATCAGCCCCAGTGATGCAACTTCCTGTCCCGTGGCAGATCTCGTAATGTCCCCTAATGTACGCCCCCCAAGTCCCCTAGCTCCCTCAGGCTGTGTTGCTCCCCCAGCTAATGGTGCTGGTCCTTCTTCCCCTGCCAAAGATTCTCCCGATCCCCTTGTCTCAGACTCTATTGCCCTGTCCATCAAGGACCCTGCCACTTACTCCCCTGCCAAAGAATCTATTACGTACCCCGACGGTGACTCTCCTTCTACCCCCGCAGGCAGTAACTCTTCTCCCGGGCCCTATGCCACAGGCTGTACTGTAGCTCCTGCAATAGACATTATTTCCCCCAGCATTAAGGACACCACTGAACCCCCTGTTACGGACATTGCTACCAAAGAGACTAGCACTGCCAATGGAGTGAGGTCATCGTGATGAAACGCCCCACCCCCCTGCGGGGCGGGGGGATAGGGGATGGCCTTTGCCGCTGGGATGCTACGGCGCTGCCGACGACCCGAGTCACATGACAGAGAGTGAGGTATCCATCAGAATGGTAGGGCAGGGTCTAATTAATAAAGATGTTATAATTAAAGGAATCTTCCTACACATTGTCCCAGAGAGGAAGAGCGGGGAATTGATGAAAGGAAGGTTTGAATTTGAATCATAGTGCCATGAAACACTGTCATGTCTGCTCTGAATTTCCACCGCTCCCCTCTTTCGAACATTTCAGATTATCGAATGTAGTTCGGAAACGTGCGAGCTTTCGCACTGACCGATCGCAGGCCGCAATCCCGCACTTACAGCTTCACCTGAAACCAGCCGATAGGCTGGCGGACTTCCCCAGTGTGTAACGGCTGGGAATTTCTATTCTTATAAAATTCCCATGATTCTCTGCTGCTTCACGGTCTTTCCACTGCTTAAAAAAAAAAAAAAAGGCAGTAATTGTGATGTGAGGTTTCCGCGTGACGTGAAAGTACATCGATTAAAAATGAAATGGAAATTCAGTTGTGGGCCAGAGACTAAATATGGCAGGCATTATGGTCATTGTTATGTTTAATTTGTATAATTGAAGTAAGATTTAAGCAAACAGTTACACCCAGACAAATGAATATGATGGTTTGTTCATTAGAGGAACAAAAAAAATTGACGTGCCAAACATCAACATGCCTCACAGCTGGAAAGACACCTGTTTGCCTGGTTTAGGTCTGGGAAGTTGAAGGTCTTTTGCAGGTAAGCCTGGCCTGAACTTACTAAGATGTTCTCCCAAAATTCCATTACCAGCCAATCAGACGGCTGACAAACCAGAGCCCTCGGAGGTTTCTGAATTTTACAGATTATTGTTTTTATTAGTGCCACAAGATATTCTGTACACATAATTACTTAGCGTGAGCAATTGCCAATGTGCCCCATGGCCTTCAAGGGTTCATACTCCTTGTGTCCGAACACCCTAGGGTTGCACCCTACCCCTCAGTAGCGCTATGGACCTTTTCATGGAGCGGAGAAGATGAATTGCTTCGTAGCTGAGCTCGCCATCTTAAGGCATGTCTCTCGCAGGGGCGTCACTCAGTTCCAACCATTACTCTGGGTCCAGCTGAATGGTATTTCAGCTCCTTATGGTAAAAGCAGACAAACCCCACAGCCGGGAAACATCATCATTTGACCATCATTGTTGTTTTTGGAACCAAAAAGTACCGAACGAAACCAAACTAAGAAAACTGGTGCATTGAGTTTTTGAGCCCACTGGTCTCACCATGTCCAGAGGTGCATAATTAGCCCTGTTCATAAAGAATTATCATACATGCATCCAAAGACCTACAGCGAGGAGACATTAGGCCCCTGTCATTTGGTGATGTATTTCCTGTGCTCTTTGTAGTAGAGGATGTGTGAGCACCATTGTGTTCGTTGCTCTGCCATTCAGTGAAACTGTACACCTGTGCTTTATGTGAAGCTACAATCTCCTCCCTACTCGCTACCCATGTCTTGACAAAACCGGCGAATTAAATCTCGAGAGATTTCTGCGGCCTTTGTGAGCGTGGCCCTCAAAAGCTCTCAGACAACGGGATTGATTTCCGTGGATTTCACGGCTTCATTCAGAGAATGGTTTTGCCAACTTCTATGTTCCAGGCCAAAAAAAAAAAGTGTTTTGATGGGCACATTCATTAAAGTGGCACAGCTGTGTCCTGGATTTCACACTATTTGTTCGCTACTTGTTGTTAGCGTGTAAAGTACTTGATGTTGAATATTGTGCAGTTAGCGTCGCTAAGATGTAAAGCTATCAGGCAAGCAAACAAATTCGCCGCCATAACAAACCCTGACCTCTTCGTCACATGACGTCGTCAGCGAATCAGATCTCATAGTTGAAATGTACAAAAAAATAACAGGCTGAATTTTGGTGAATGTTGCTGTGAACGCCTAATGTTTTTATGCTTACCAAGCAGATGTGTTGTTTGCACGCAAATTGTTTTTAGATGTTCTTGGGGAGAGCTTTTGTTGGTTTTAATAATACTTAAAGCTTTTGAATGCATTTAATAATCATTTTAATATATTAACGACATAATAGTTGAACCAGTTCTAACCAGTCTTAAGTAAAACCATGTCATCTTTAGATCAATGCAATCTTGGATTACCCCTCCGTTGAATCATCTTTTGTGTTTCCTTTTAAATACTTACTGGGCACTGGCTGTCCTTCTGAAACATTCAGAAATTCGCCTGAAGGACAAAGGAGCTTTTGTTCTTAACATGTGTGAGGTTATTTTGGGCGAAATGAAACTGTGGGTGTGTCTGTATGCATGTGATCTGTAATGAGAAACTGTCGATTTATGGTTGATTCAGAAAAAAAAAAAAAATGACTGGGAACGACCTCAGCTGTATCCGCGACGCTATTAAACCACACGGGTCACACCAAAGTAATTCCTGCGGCTATTTCTGATTGTGTTCAGAGGAAGCGTCATTTGTTTATGTGCTGCTTTGCTGCCACTTAGGACGTTAGGGAGGAAGGAATACAGCTTCTTCGAGGTGCAAGTGGCATTTCATGGATTCGCCATTTTTGACAGAAGTTCTAATGAGCGACATTGGAATTCTGTCTTTGCTCGTTACCGTGACGACAGCGATGCCAGTTATATTCTGGGTGTATCCCTGACATGGTCCTAATGGCGGTTAAAATTTAATAATACGATTGAATGTGCCAAATATTTTTTTTGGTGGAGTGCTTCTTTGGTGATTTAATCGGTTTGTGAATTAAACAAAAAAAATGTGGTATTGGAAGTCGATATGTTAAGTTATATTAATAACCTTAAGATAATTTAAAATGCTTTGATGTAGCAGTGTCGAATTGACCCATGTATGTTCTATGAAACACTGTTTCTATATTTATTTTTTTCTGAGGCACTCTATCCTCAAATGTACAGGATCAGTTACGAATAACATACACAGTAACAACAAGTACAAATAGACTGATTTATATTTTAACTTTTAGAATGTTTCAAGAATATTAATTGCCGCTATTATCGCTAATCACAGCCGAGAACTTCCGGCATAAAAGACTAATATTTTTTGTGCATTCAGCAATACATGAATCTGTTGGTTTTTGATGAATACGCGACAGATATGCATCTAATTTAGAATGAAGTGCGGCAATTATTTCCTAATTTAGGGTGTTGAGGATTATAAAGGTCAGTCCATTTGTGGTAAACAGGTTGCATGCTTTAAAGAACGGTAACACTTGTAAATAGATGTGTAGTAGTAATTTATAGATTAGCCTTTACATCCTCATCAGGGTTATGTCAACACGCAGTACTGTAATCACTATGACTGTCGAACCATTACAGAACACTGTGGTGTGCTGTGCAGTATTTTCCGTTATGTTTACTGGATGACTTTGAAACAGTAAGTGCTGTTTAGGTGTTTCTTTTTAAGACCTTTGTTTCATTTCTCTCTGTAAATTAAAACTTTGTTTTGATGTCTGGCTATTATCTAGTGAGTCAGCCAGATCCCTCTCCTTCCGCACGCATACTTTTCTGGACAATGAATGAGTCAGGAGCTGTAGTATTTCTGTTATTGGAAAACGTGAATTTGTGTAGGAGAAATGGCCATTTGTCCGTATGTCTGAAAGCACAATGCTTAGATGTGAATCAGTCTGCTCCTTTCTCCGTGTTGATGTACGCCTTCTCTAAGGCACTTTTTCAACTGAATGTGGCCTCTGCCCTTAGACACAACAAAACAAGATTTTATCGTGGTAAAACATTAAAAGACAGTTCCAAGAAAAAAAGCACTGAAAAGCCATCCTGTCAGATTGTTCCTTTGGCAGTCAATAGCACAGCAATCACTGTAAATACAGTGAAATATGAAACATCAATGAATGTAAACCGCTATTATTTTTAATACCAGTAATCCACTTGTAAATACACCATAAATGTCATTCTAATAAAGTCTTTATCAATCACTAATTTTGAAGTTACTTCCAGCCTGTAAATAACTCATTACAATTATTTAATGGTGTAATTTATGTCATAAAATACTCAATAAAAATGTGGCGATTTTCATGTTCACATCTGTGATTAAATGTATGATCATTAAAAAAAAAAAAAAAAAAAAACAGTTGATGGCATAGTCAGCTGTGGAAGATTATTCTCTTAGCATTGCGAACTTCAAAGCAAGTTTGTATGCCCGAAGCGACCTTTACAGCCCGCCAGGTGTGCTTTGCCTTTGAAGTGGGCTGTATGTCCTGCTTTAAGCTCTACAGTGTCCCCAGGTGGAAAGCTGAAAAACTACAACATGTTGAGTTCCAGCATTAAATCTAGCGGTCCAATTCTAGACCTGCTCACTGACTCCTATTGCCAGATAGGAGTAGTATAGACCGGATAGTTCCGGTGCATAAAGTTAAAATCTAGACCTGACTCTTTATATTCAACCAACTCAACTCGTTTAAAACAAAAGCTTGATCTAGGTTCTTACTATCTGGACCACGGCCGGATCTAGAAGTGGGAAGGGGTGGACAATGCCCGCCCAAATTTCTGCTCTGCCACCCAATTGGTCAACTTTAGCTTGCGCCATCTGAATCTGCCAATCACGTTTATTTCATTCGTCCCATCAGATTTTCTTCGGCGGAGCCTTTGCAGTCGCCTGTGAAAGTGGTGGAGGAATGTTACTTTATTCTTATTAAAGCTCATTCTTATTGAAATGTATCTTTATTGCTGTGTTGAATAAGGAATTTTGCTAGTAATCATTTAGTTAACTCTTAGATAGCTAGCTAGCTAACATTACTGTTGCTTAGGAAGCTCACTTGAACGCCAGATGTGTGTGACTTTGCAACCCTGTCAGCGCTCAGTATAAGTCAAGTTACCTGGATCTAGGTTACGTGCTATAATTCACATAAATTCGCCCCAAGCGGGCCGCTACTACGGGCAGAACAGGCAGTAATGTTACACCTTCCCTGCCCACTTTGCAGCCGCGCAGTGCAGGTCGCTTCCACCTTTTTTCAGTTTGTTCATGGTTTGGTATTTACCTTTTAATGCCCTTTTTCTTTGAGGAGCATCCTTCCACTACATCGTAAGTAGATAAGCTTATGTTTATGTTAAGTTTACGTTTGGTTTCAGACACGTCTGTCCAAAGCACCATACGGAAATCACATAATAATAACAATAATGATTTTTCTTTCCTGATTAGAGAGATGACCACGAGATCATAATGTAGACTTCATAGATAGCTCATAAAACATCAATATGCCCACGCGCCCCGCCTATTTCTCCGGTTACACGCCGCTACTGCACTGTAGTATAATCCATTGCTGCCCAAACAAAATTTTTAATTCACCCCCCCCCCAGCCTGAACAGTCCAAATCCAGGCATGATCTGGACCTTTTATTGATTGATTTATTTATCTGGAGGCTAGCAAAGGCATCCTGAAGTAACGGGGGACACTGACTTGCCATACAGCTTTGATATGCAATCCGCAGCTGGGTAGGCAAGTTCACCCAAAGTGATGTCCAGTTGTATTCAGTTGTAAAACTAATTTAACTGGAAAAATTCAGGTTAAACACCTTTTGACGAGCTGCTTTTACTGTCCAAGTCCTTAACTACTGTACTGCCTGTGTTATGGGCAGCTCAATGGGAGATGCCACTGATTCAGACCTCCTTGACCAGGGGTTTGAATCCCAGCCCTACTCTGAATATGTAGTGGCTGCTACAGTCCAAGGACATGTAGTTAGTTGCCTGGCGACAATGGATTGGCGTCTTATCCAGGGTGTACTGCTGCCTCATGCCAGCGATTCCCAACCAAGCGAGTCCTTGGGGTCCCCTAGACAGCCCATGTTTTTGCAGATATGGACTAGACAGGGAGCTGGGAAGGAGCAAAAACGTGGACTGCCTGTGGGTTCCTGTGGACCGGATTGGGAAACATTGCCTTATGCTGGCCGTTCCCGGCGATAGATTGTGGACCGTCCACTATGCTGTAGTGGAGAAGTGGCTGGAATCGATTCCGGTGGAAGATCCTAAGCAGGAGATCTGGGTCAGCTCAGTGATAACCTGCACAACCGCACGTTCTCCTTTGCGTCATGCACTTCTCTCCACTCACCACCAGGGGGAGTTAGGAGCATAGCGCACACAAGCTCAGAAGAAAATGTCAGTCCACAGGCCATGCTTCAAAGTCTTCATAGGGGTGGAAATACTCAACAACAGAACCTGCAGCATCTACGGGGGCTTTGTCCCCAACAGAGGGCGTGGATAAGGAGTACTTGACAGCAAGAGCAACCAGAATATTACGACTTGATGAATTGATCAAGAATGGTGAAAGTGAGGTGAGTGACATGATCGATTTACCTGATGCAGTTAATATAACAATTAACAAAATCAAAATTGCAGCAGTCCAAGGCTCAGAAACATATATTTATTCTGCAAACTGAGTGACAATTCAAACTTTACATAAGGAAAATACAGATAATTGCAATGGCTTGCAAACGTAAGGTTGGATCTCATTCTGACAGCTGTTCTTCTGAACTGTGTATCGTGCATACCAGTATGACCACTATTCAGAAATGTTCACCTGTGTCAGAAATGGAATTGTGCAGAAAGATTAGCATAACTGAATCTATATTTAACAATTAATGATGTGACTGAACAAAGGATTACAAAAATGACTAAAAAAGATCAAAAAAATGATGGTACAAAGAGTACTTACATTCTCACAAGAAACGTTTCGTTAAAAGTTTGAATAAATTCATCTATTACATTTTTGAATACCAAAAAGCTACTTTTTTTTCTCCTGTAACCATATATCAAAATCTAGTAAGCTGATTTGCACACCATTCAAAAGAGAATATTATTTATATAATTAAAAAAACATTCTTACTGTTATTGTTGGGCTTTTCCTGGGTTTGGCTAAAAAAATAATTGCACTTTAGTCTTTGCAATGATGCTACAAACTAACAGGAAAAAAACGACCATATTATACCATATTTCTTAAGGTCCTGGAGTCTGACAATGGAAGGTAACTGTTATACACATGAGCATGTGGCACAGTCCACCGTGGAACCCCCCCCCCCCCCCCCCCATCTCTCTCACATATACACACAGATACCCACTCTGGCCCTGTCATATTCAGGTCTAAACACTTATTATGGCATCTAATAATTCTGGCTTCCTGGCTTCCAGGAATGCAAGTGGGTGTGGCCAAGATTGGGGGCGTGGTTCAGGATTTGAACCCTATGGGAATTCAACCCCATGAAGTAATATGGGACCCCACTCCCGGGTTTCCCCTCAGTTAAAATTGCTGAGTGAAAGAAAATATGGGACAAATCACTAAATGGTTCCAGAAACAATATTGTTCGGGGGGGTATGATGTACCTGATTGTGAAAATTGGGGGTGAGGCAATGGTGGGACATGGCAAGTACAGCAGCATTAGAGCTACAGAGCCAAATAGAGCAACAACACACATATGGTTGTGCTTTCTCAGCAGATAGCATGTGATCCATTCCAGGATCCAGGAGAACTGAGCCTTGAGGAAATAATTGCTGGGCTTAAGGAGACTGGGGAGACCGGCAGATCTCAAGAAGTTTGTGTAGAATTTCTGCTTTGACCACCCCCTGGAGAGCCCGGCACAGCTTGCCCATTGTACATCCCACATAGCCTTCTTTCATCTTCCAGCGCCCCAGAGCCTGGTAAACCATCTCGTTCAGCCCTTCCCGAACATAGTCATGCTCGATGGTCTCCACCTCCACATCGGTGAGGCCGAGCCGCCGGACGCACTGCCTCCAGTTGATCCCGATGTTCTGCCGCAGCATTTCGATATGCTCCTCCGTCACAGGACGGTCCTCTAAAACGGAAAGGGCCAGATCACCGTCAAGGAGTCGAGTTGCCGGGCAGTCGAGGTTGACCAACATCAACTTCACCAGCGCTCCGCATGACATGGGAGCCACGGTAACAAAATAAATGAACAAAAACACAACGTGACGCACCGAACCTCAGGAGAAGCTCCTGATACATGGACTTGCTTCCGTTGGACTGAATGCTGGACGGACTGAAGTCTTGACATCCAATATAAAGACAGTTGTTGTCACCAATCTGGACCCCCTTTGCATTACTTAGGAACACTGTTTAAAAGTATAAACAAAAGTAGGTTATTGCAATGCCAGTCCATCCATACACCTTCTCGTCGTCGTGAGCGTGTACATATACCTTGATCCAAATAAGGTAACATCATACCTGATTTATATCCTGTCGACAAGTCTGGATTTTCAGATTCCGGGATTGGAATCGAATGGAGCTGGGCCTGCTCATGCTGTGGTGTGTACTGGTACTGAGGGCTCCAGTCAGGGGAGGCCATGGGAGTGACCACCACACTGGGACTGGGTGTTGACTGATGGCTGAACGAGGGGAAGTTCTCCAAGGTCCCCCCTGGAACTGGGTCATTCTTGGTCCATGACTGCACAGTGGATACGTGCAGTGGTGGCCGTGCTCCCCTCGGAGCCTCCCTCCGGTCCTCCCTGCCCACCTCAGACGGCCGAGGAGGTCCCACGTCGGGCCAGTCGGGGTAGTCATAGCTGCCGTACTTGTGGTAGTTAAACTCCTGTTCCAGCTTAACCTCCAGGTTGCTAACAGGCACGGCATCGCCCTGGTAGAGCTGCTCAGCGCTGGCGATGGCGTGAAGGTCCTCGATGCTGGCCTCCACGGGCATGACCTCGGAGCTCTTCAGGGAGGTGGGACAGTCTGTCAAGAGGCACAGACACCAAGTCAAAGCAAACTGCCGAATGAAGATGAGAATTCAAGGAACGCATTGCACAACCGTTCTTTCAATTCAGCACATTTTCATAAACAACAGGTCCTAAACCATGCTTGCAGTGACTGCAGACTTTCACTTCTCTGTTTTCAGTAGACATCTAAAGCCATCTGTCTGGAGTCTGAGCAATTTGTTTTACTCAGATGATGGCAAACTGTGACAGACAAAACTTTTTGTTGGCTTTTCAGTAAATGGCACGTTAACCAATCGTGATGGGTGTCTATTTTTACAAATCACTTTCACAAAAAAATAAATAAATAAATCTGTGTGGCTGGTCATCATTACGAGATATTGTATTAATAACAGCACTAAACAGCACTGCACTCACCTCCCTGCAGATTTAAAGAGTCCAGAGACAGGGATTTCATCTTCTCCAGGAAATCCTCTGGACCTTTATACTTTGCCTATTAGTTGATTAAGTGACAGTGAGTAATATACAGAGGTCTTGTGCAAGAACACAAGTCACGTGACCGGATCCACAGAGGAGCAGCAGGTACAGAAATCGGCAATGACTGTGTACGTGGTGGGCAGGTGACACAGTTAGTCTTGTTGGGACTAAACTCAAGATGCCACCGAAATGCAATTGTAATACGACAAGGTTTGTACTTTGCCATATGTGACACGTGCGTAGGTAACTGTAAAAATGTAACTGTAAAAATGTAATTCAAATACTAATTTCACACCACCAGATCATGCCCAAACAGTCCCATAACTCTTCTGCATGGACCGGACATCATTCTCTCTAAGATCTTTTATAATCTGGAAATTACCCCACACCTACTTGTATAACTCAACTAAACAAGGACACTCACATTATTCGATCATATTTTTAAGCTTTGTCGCAACTTACAAGGTTTCACATCATTTTTAAATTAGCTTTTCACAATCTGATCTGCCACCGTTTCCGATATGAATAACTACAGGGAATTAAAAAAAAAATGAATTTTCAGCGTCTGTGATACATACCATAAGTTGTGGTATATCCTTTTCCACGTTTTTCTCTAAGCTTTTCTTGTAAAAGGGTTGAAATGACTCATAGCTTTCTGTAGAGAAGGGAAGAAGAATAATGGGGGTATTGAGGTCAGCTGGGCTGCATTCCCCACCCCTGCGATACGAGTGGACTTTCTATGCTTGGTATTTCCAGAAAAGGGTGCATTTTGGTCAACGAGAAAAAACAATGTGCATGTGAGTGGTATAGCAATGGCACAAGCGCAACACTCGCGTATCCACTCTCCGTACACGGAAACGTTCATAGTTCTCTGGACAAGCTGTGTATTTTGCACATGTTGCGTTTTATTTGTATTTGAATTATATTTAATTATATTTTAATAGTCCCTGCAACACGTACCACAGCAGAGGGATGCCGACTTTTCGGCTGGCTGGCGTGAGATTCTCCGTAAGGCTAGTCTGCAGTCACATACACACGCATTTACATGCATGTAACTGTTTTTTTACCTTGTAAATAGTCTGCAGGGTTTTCAAACTACCCCAACGCTTATCAAAAGTTTCCATGTTGGTATTTAAAGTGGACACTGGGCAAATCGGTCATGTGCAGCGTGTCCAGAACTACGCACACACTAATTTGGAGTCCGTGGAGGCGTACAATGATGTAAATGATCGAGCGGACACGTCTGCTAGTACGCGTGCCGAGAAGCATGAACCAACCTTTAATGTGCTATTAAATACGAAAATAAAATAAAAACATCAACGCATATGGGGCGTACGAGCATGTAACAGCTCTGTAGGGGCTAGGGCTGTTCCAGAATGCACTGATTAATCCCAATCAGGACATGGAAATGGAGTTGCCATTGGGAACAAAACTGAAATTGAATTAGAATTTCAGGAAGATTTAAATTCCAACTGCAATTCCATTTCCTGATTTGGATTGGAATTGATGA
This sequence comes from Brienomyrus brachyistius, assembly GCF_023856365.1. NCBI lineage: Eukaryota > Metazoa > Chordata > Actinopteri > Osteoglossiformes > Mormyridae > Brienomyrus > Brienomyrus brachyistius. The sequence continues at coordinate 5,326,171 of NC_064536.1, read as the reverse complement.
ATGCATTCCGGATTGGCCCCAACCCTGTCTGACGGTGTCAACATCGACTGTAAGCTCTCTCATTAAGTTTGACGTGTCGTAGCACACACCCGAGGTCCCACACGAAGCACGCAAAAACACGAATGCCAACGCAGACCGCAGAGACCTGTAAACGTTGGACGCTGCTCCGGGTTCTGCTGCCAGCAGTTCTTCATCAGCTTCACCATCTCGGCCGGAGTGGATTGTGGGATGAGATTCTCGTCAGGGCGGTCCCCTGCACGGACGCACGCGCACATCTGGTCTTCGTTTAGGGCATCTAGAGGGAGCAGAAGAAATATCTAGAGATGCATCTCAGGCATTGTAAACACCGAAATAACCCATAACAACAGTGAAAACATTTCCACGGAGACTGAGCTAATTGCGTTGAACTGGATGAAGCAGCTCTTACATGCAGTATCTGTGACAGAACAAAAACTGGAGGGCTGAGTCCACTGATGTGCGTGATGCTGCACTCTTCAGCAGACAGTCAGATGTTCACAGACTACAGACACCTGCTCCTTTGCGGTGTTCCACAAAGTAGAATTTCCCAATTAGCTAGGTTAACTTAAGCTATATGTCATGACGGTCCAATAAGAGTTTAGGTAAGGAGCCTTCCTATCGGACAATCATGACTTCTAACTTAAATTAATCCAGCTAATTGGGGAAATGCGGCTTGTGGATCACCCACATGTTCAGAGGACGTTACGTACTAGTAAGACTGAATTTTACAGGTTGGTTTAGATAAGAGCTACATATACACATTAAAGGAAGGGGATACAAACTCTCGTAAGGCTGTTTTCTGGTGAGCACCACCCAAACGACAATGGCAAAGCTGTAGACGTCGGACTTCTCAGAGGAGAGGGCATGGATGCTCTTGAGATGCTCGGGGGCCATGTAGCTGAGAGTTCCCGCCGTGGTGCCACAAGTGCGCTGGCCCAAGCGGCTCTTATTGCGCGACTCCTCCTTTGTCAACTTGCTCCAGCTCTGGCACGTGGCTAGGCCCAGATCCGCAATCTGAACACACACACACACACACACACACAAACAGTGTAAGCCTGACACAGGCACTTCTGAAGCTGCATGGGGTGGAAGCGAGAAGATGGACAAGGAAGCTGGAAAAACACATTAATCAGCGATTACTGACGGAAGCGGTACATAGGGAGTCCAGGAGGTTGTGGAAAATGCAGCGGCCAGCGACAAGTCCGAGCAAGGTTCAGTCAAGGCGGGTGCAGATAAAGGCACCACCTTTTAGTGTTTCCCAGCCCGGTCCTCGGGGACCCACAGTTCGTCCACATATTTGCTCCCTCTCAGCTCCGGGTGGGGAACAAAAAACTTGGACTGTGTGTGGATCCCAGAGCGCCGGATTGGGCCTCAGCGGAAGCCACAGGGGCTGAAAGCTAGAACTGCAACTTTCACTGTTAAAGGAGAGCTACGGATAAGTTAGGATTCCGCCATCCCCTTCTCACACGTTTCCAGGTTCATTATCTGGATTCAGAGATGATATCTGTCAACTCTGCTATGAAGACACCGTAGAGCAATAGTTCTCAGTCCTGTTCCTGGCACTCCCGGCCAGAATAGCTTCACTCCAACCCTACTTTAATCAAGGTCAGGGAGTCCTTAATAGTCCTTAAATTCAATGTGGCAGGTTGAAAGCAGAGTGGGTTGGAATGAACACAGGGTACCAACTCTGAGGAACACCTCCAAGGTACAAACAACATTAATGTATCAACAATGGTACAGAAATCTTCCTCAGACTCAATTTCTGTACCTTAAAAGGTCCAATTACCTACAGCTAAAGGTACGACTGGCAGACCCTTGAGGGTACAGCCCCAGCCACAAGCGAAGATAGAGACTAGTGCCCTTTTTTCTGAAAGTGTAGGGATCCTCCTGGAACAGGATTGAGAACCACTGGTGTACAGTATTCAGTAAGAGGTACACACCTTGATATGGAAATCCTCATCTACCAGTATATTGTCTGGTTTCAGGTCTTTATGAATGATGCTGTTCTGTGATAAGTACACCATTCCTTCAAGGATGTCCAGAATGATCCTCCCCTTTATAGAGACTGGTACGTCAACCTGGAACAATGCAGATCTTTTAAGACAACATAATGTTACACTGTAGTAAGACCTTACACAATGTTTGGGACCACTCTGCAAGCACGTTCCCAAGATGCTACTCTAGACATAAAAATAAAATATTGAAGGTGACTTCCTATTCCTCAGATTTCAAATCATTTGTGTGCCATGACTGAACCAAACGTTTGTGTCAAGCCATAATCCTTTATAAAGAATGCTATTCATTTGAACATTCATCGTAATGCACTACAGTACCTTCGTAATGCATAATACATTCATAAAGTATTATAAATACAGCTATAACTATTTATAGAAAGGCATAACACATTATAGCCATGCTTATGAACGACTATGAATGCTTTATGAATCTGTCAAGTATAATGCACTATAGATACCTTCATAATGCATTATAATGGTCAATATAACAATTAAAGTTACTTTGTTCTGCATTATAAAAGAATTCATAGTGCATTATAGATGAGAGCCTCATACAGCATTTATAATGCATAATAAACATGACTGTAATGTGTCATGTCTTTCTATAAACAGCCATGTTATCTTATGTCATTAAGGAAAGTCTGTGTGGAATACCCTGGCCAGCATAGCCAGCAAGTTGCCTTTAGAGATGAACTCCATGACCAATGAATAGGCCCCGTCCTCCATGATCAGGCCCAGAAGCTTGACGATCCGCTTATGCTTCAGTTTGTGCAAGAGACGACCCTCTTCCATCAGAGACTGTTTGTACTTCCTAATGACACAAATGAAAAAAAAAGAGACAGCAAAATATAAGGCAGTGGTTTACATCATGTCAGTACATGCTACCCTCCTTATCCCTCAACAGCTTAATCAAAAATCCAGTCGTTGAAAATGTGAGCAAGTCATTCTCGTTATATATATATATATGTGTGTGTGTGTGTGTGTGTGTGTGTGTGTGTGTGTGTGTGTGTGTGTAAAAAAAAAAAAAAAAAAAATAATTTTAAATCTGTCAAACCCGGACAGACAAGAAACACTAAAAATATTCTATTTATAATCAACAGCAGCATTAGGCAGGTGCTTGATAATATTATACAGAAATGATAACTGGTATTATAATATATAAACGCTTCCTGCCCTGATACCTGTGCAGGAAATCCCATTCCATTAAATACATCCATCCATCCATTTTCCAAACCGCTTATCCTATTGGGTCGCGGGGGGTCCGGAGCCTATCCCGGAAGCAATGGGCACGAGGCAGGGAACAACCCAGGACGGGGGGCCAGCCCATCGCAGGGCACACTCATACACCATTCACGCACACATTCACACCTATGGGCAATTTAGCAAGTCCAATCAGCCTCAGCATGTTTTTGGACTGTGGGGGGAAACCGGAGTACCCGGAGGAAACCCCACGACGACATGGGGAGAACATGCAAACTCCGCACACGTGTAACCCAGACGGAGACTCGAACCCGGGTCCCAGAGGTGTGAGGCAACAGTGCTAACCACTGCACCACCATGCCGCCCCCTCCATTAAATACAATTAAGCAGAAATGTACCATTTAATAAATGTCTTTTGTTAATGTATAGAGAGAGATATGCATCCCCTGAAATTGTACTTAAGAGTATCCTAGAATTAAATAACCAAGCAAGATAATTCCCATGTTCAGTATTTTTCCCTTGTCAGTACAACTGAGTGGCCAATCCTATAAAAGGTCATAAAAACCACTAGTTAGTTAGGCAGTTAATCGGACACGAGTTGGTCAGTTCTGCCATTAAGAGCAGTGAGATGACTTACTGATTCGGTAGGTGTCCCGTGTAGACGGTCTTCTGGACCACCTGCCCGTGGGTCTTGTGGTAGCACAGGTAAACCTGTCCAAAGCCACCAAAGTCCAGGGGAGCCTTTTTGATAAGGTCTGCAGACTTCATACAGATGGACTCCGATGCTATAGCCATTGCCGATAACTAAGCAGTTTAGCCCCTGACACAGAACAGAAAGAGGACAGCAATACGCCTGTTAAAAGTTACGTCAAAGTTATGACATAAAAACAGCGCCGATCGTGTATGATTTTCTATTACGCTAAAATGAACAAATACGAAACATTCCATAGTCATAGAAAGTTATAGAAACTTTTTAACGTAAAATGTAATTACCACTTTTTAAACCGTCTGCTAATAGTTTTACTCTTTTAATTCCTACAACACACTGAATACTTAAACGAAATTCGCCATTTTTAGTTACAACGAAAACCCAACACAAAAAACAACGTATTAAAAAAAACTAATATATTTACAATACATGTATATAATTTAAGCATACTTACCTTCGTACATCAAGGCGTCAGCTTATTTCCGGAAGGTTTATGTCCCAAAACCAAAAGTAAAAAGGAGAAACTCCGGCAGCACAAGCAGACCGATGTAATCAACCGACGATGCACCGATCGCGTTCCTCACACGGGTAAATAATAATCACAAATAAATAAGTCATATGTTTTAAACTCAATTCCGAATAGTTATCGATTAACTGAATGATTTTGACAATACATTAAATCATTATTAATCGAATCAAACTAGGTAACTGAATTAATGCAGCATTATGTCGCGTTGAGTTAGACTTTTTCATAGACAAGTCAGTAGCCAAATTAAACCACTTCCTTTTTAGACAGTAATATTATACGAGGAAGAAAGGAAGAAGTTGGTGATCGTACAAACAGGGGACACATTAATTGGTAATAAACAGTAAGCGTAGTATATGAACATTGAAAATGCATTATTGAAACAATACAATAGAGCTGACTCCTTCGGTTAAGATTTTGTTGCGCAAAGATTCTCTGACATATATCATGTTATTAATTCAAACGATTTAAAAAATATTTATATTTCTTATTATATGATGTGTTGGGCGGCCAGTATCGTTTCACATCTGCGGAGTTCCGCCCTAGCTCTGTGTGTTTGTATGTTCTCCCACTGCCTCTAATTAAAACAGTTCACTCCAACACCTCAATGATATGCAGTTAGGTGGACTGGCCGGGGGCGGTACCTTACTCAGTGTACCTCAGTATTGCTTTGCTGGTCTGGGATTCAATTCAGCAATCTTTCAATTACAAGCGCAGTTCCCTAACCATTAAGCCACCACTGCCCTTATGTGAACAAATGAGTGAAGATTGTTTGTATGAACTGTGATTGACAAAGTTTTGTTTGTGGGTTTCCAATAGGAAATATTGGTGTTGTTGTCCTTAATGTTTAATGTACTTCATCATGTTATACATACAGGTCCTTCTCAAAAAATTAGCATATTGTGAAAAAGTTCATTATTTTCTGTAATGTACTGATAAACATTAGACTTTCATATATTTTAGATTCATTACACACAACTGAAGTAGTTCAAGCCTTTTATTGTTTTAATATTGATGATTTTGGCATACAGCTCATGAAAAACCCAAAATTCCTGTCTCCAAAAATTTGCATATTTCATCCGACCAATAAAAGAAAAGTGTTTTTAATACCAAAAAAGTCAACCTTCAAATAATTATGTTCAGTTATGCACTCAATACTTGGTCGGGAATCCTTTTGCAGAAATGACTGCTTCAATGCGGCGTGGCATGGAGGCGATCAGCCTGTGGCACTGCTGAGGTGTTATGGAGGCCCAGGATGCTTCAATAGCGGCCTTAAGCTCATCCAGAGTGTTGGGACTTGCGTCTCTCAACTTTCTTTTCACAATATCCCACAGATTCTCTATGGGGTTCAGGTCAGGAGAGTAGGCAGGCCAATTGAGCACAGTAATACCATGGTCAGTAAACCATTTACCAGTGGTTTTGGCACTGTGAGCAGGTGCCAGGTCGTGCTGAAAAATGAAATCTTCATCTCCATAAAGCTTTTCAGCAGATGGAAGCATGAAGTGCTCCAAAATCTCCTGATAGCTAGCTGCATTGACCCTGCCCTTGATAAAACACAGTGGACCAACACCAGCAGCTGACATGGCACCCCAGACCATCACTGACTGTGGGTACTTGACACTGGACTTCAGGCATTTTGGCATTTCCCTCTCCCCAGTCTTCCTCCAGACTCTGGCACCTTGATTTCCGAATGACATGCAAAATTTGCTTTCATCCGAAAAAAGTACTTTGGACCACTGAGCAACAGTCCAGTGCTGCTTCTCTGTAGCCCAGGTCAGGCGCTTCTGTCATTCGGAAATCAAAATTTTGGAGCCCTTCATGCTTCCATCTGCTGAAAAGCTTTATGGAGATGAAGATTTCATTTTTCAGCATGACCTGGCACCTGCTCACAGTGCCAAAACCACTGGTAAATGGTTTACTGACCATGGTATTACTGTGCTCAATTGGCCTGCCTACTCTCCTGACCTGAACCCCATAGAGAATCTGTGGGATATTGTGAAGAGAAAGTTGAGAGACGCAAGACCCAACACTCTGGATGAGCTTAAGGCCGCTATCGAAGCATCCTGGATCTCCATAACACCTCAGCAGTGCCACAGGCTGATTGCCTCCATGCCACGCTGCATTGAAGCAGTCATTTCTGCAAAAGGATTCCCGACCAAGTATTGAGTGCATAACTGAACATAATTATTTGAAGGTTGACTTTTTTGGTATTAAAAACACTTTTCTTTTATTGGTCGGATGAAATATGCTAATTTTTTGAGACAGGAATTTTGGGTTTTTCATGAGCTGTATGCCAAAATCATCAATATTAAAACAATAAAAGGCTTGAACTACTTCAGTTGTGTGTAATGAATCTAAAATATATGAAAGTCTAATGTTTATCAGTACATTACAGAAAATAATGAACTTTTTCACAATATGCTAATTTTTTGAGAAGGACCTGTATATACAGCCATGGGAAAAATTAAGAGACCACAACACAGTTTTTTGTTTCACTCATTTCTCAATTTATGGGTGTGCGTCTGTGAATAACATAATTTTTTCTTGCAAACTGCAGCCTGATTCTTCTCTGCTTCTCATTAATGAAGAGCTTCTTCCTTGCTTTATGGGAATTCAGTCCTGCTTCTAGGACTCTGATACAAACTGTCCTAGCAGTGCACTTTACACCTGCACTTAATGTTTCCCGTTCCTTTAGAAGGTCACTTGATGTCATCCTATGATTCATGAGAAACTGTCAGATAAGTTGACAGTCATCTCTGGCGTTAGAAAGTCGCTTCTGCCCTCTACCTGGCTGGTTTCTGGTCGTTCCCAGTGTCTCCTGCTTCACCTTATTCCTTTATACTGCTGACTTAGAAACTTTGAACCTGAAAGCAACGTGCTGTTCAGCATAGCATTTAAAATGCAAATTTGTTTAAAAATATAGAGTGGTCTCTTAATTTTTTCCATGGTTTTACATTGTTTTTATTTTACTGTTTATACTCTGTTTCACATTAAGTTGTGTCTCCGATCCAAATTATATTTCCTAATGGAAATTACAATTCCGAAAACCCACTGCAATCCAAATGGTGACGCCCACAGCACAGTACAACTGCCTAGGCCTCATTCTTTGAGCGCAATACCACTACTCACTCATGTTTAAACAGGGTCATAATCCAGGGGCCTGTATCAGTAAGCAGGATCTGCTTCTTAGCCGGATAACTTGTCGGATTTAAGGTAGTCTGGGATAAACCTTTACACTGTGGTACCTTAAATCCGACAAGTTATCTGACTACACAAGAAATCCAGCCTCGTGATACTGGCCCCAGAGCTTTCCTGTTAACTTCATTAACACTCTCTATCAAAAATGGCATTAATAAATAATACCCTGATAATTAGTGATCAGTTAATATGGGTCCTGCGGTACGGCCATGTACGGAAACGCAGAAAATCCACTCAAAACTGTTTTTGTTTTCTTTTTGCGTCTGTTTTTGTTTTTCTCTCTAGTTATTTTGGAACAATGAGCGGCACATTTCCGGCCCGTACGCACAGAAAGACTCGTAAAACTACACCGAGTTTCCTTGCTGTGGTCCTTCTACAACCTCCACCACAAGTGCAGTCACCTATCTCAGCTAGAAAAAAAAGCCATTTCCTATAGGCACATCTGCAGCGAGCTGCCGACCTCCACGACGCTAACAGCTCTGCTGGCCCACTCGGCGCCCCGCGCCTCGCGGCTTCCTGTCCAACGCCCACCGGCCCCTTGTCTCACATTCGAATTTCCCCCGCCTCCCGGCTGCCTCGTGATTCAGCACACGCTGACATGCCAGAGAGCATTGTGGGGTTTTCCTGTTCACTCGACCTGACCTTCAGCGGGCTCCGAGCAACCGATTGCGTCAATCCAGACCACAGGTTTTTATGCGTACCTTCCTGTGATTTACAGCCATTTTTTTTTCGCCGAAAAACGGTGTTGCGATACCTAGAAAAGTAGTAGGCCGGTATATGCTGTGGTGTGTTCCTGTTGAAGGGGCACCCAGTAAGGCCCAGACACATCTTCAGTTTATGGATTAAGCCACAAATGTATGATTTGATTTGAGGAATGACAGCATCCACTGCAGCACAAGGATGGATCCGAGTTAATTTTGACAGAAATGAAACAACAAACCTTCACTTTTTTTGTGGTGTTTCATAAAGAAACAATTGGCTTTCAGTATTGAATATAACTTATATAAGTATTTATTCAAATTCATAGACCGTTTTACAATAGATTTTTCAGACCGTTTTTAATGCGATTGTTTTTTATTGACAGGAAAAAAGATGGTAACACAAACTTACGTATTACTGGCAGTATGACTCATGCCAAATTATGATAAAAAAAAAAAAGGAGCAGCGTAAGATCACTCATTGATAAAAGCGCCTTTCTGTGAGTCGTCTGGGAAAGCACCGCAGTGGAACACGCTTCAAACCGTGAAGTACATGTGACAATTTCACATGGCCGTGCTTAAATACTGTACGGCACTTGTCTGGTTTCTGTAAACGCCTCTGTTGTTTGTTGTTAAGTTCTCATATACAAAACCACAAATCAAACCAGAAACTACGGGACCAGTCTACGAAGATCGCTAAAAATAGACACCTTTCAAAAATGCAAGTGTAAAATAGATACCCCTCAAAATATAGCTGTCTGGAAATTACTATGTTCACCGTGTCTTTGTCTGTTTACTGCCACTTTCTCTATTTTCGATGAGTGAACGATAAACAAGACACTTTATATTTCTGATGACTCAGTTGTACTGTCTTTAGCGCTTTTATCTTCTGATAACAGCTAAGTACTTCTTCCCCAAGTTGCACAAGGGAAAACACATCACAGTTTAGCAGACTTCCATTTGATCGGTATTGGAAAAATGACTAACTACCGTGCCAGTGTTAGTTTTAAAGAAAGTGACAAGATGGGGGAGGGGACATGCTGGGGAGCTGGCAGTGACATTACAACCGGGGACATGCAGGTGGAATTTGAAATAGCGACCCATATAAGATGAGACATCGCAGAGTCGGAAAGGTATGCATCCTAACTTCCACCTGGGTCTCCGTGTGCTCGTGTTCAGGGAAATAACTGTTAGGCCTGTTTTTTTTTTTTCGATGAGTGCAGCAGTGAAGAATTTCTGCATGTCATCTTTTATTTTTATACCCTGGATGCAGAAGAACAGCCACTGCGGGCTGCGGATACTGTGACGTGTGACTAATATTTCAACCCGAGTTCATTCTTAGGATATTGTAAATCCAAAAAAAAAAAAATCCTTGACATGCTAGATTGTTATTAATTTAAAACAAGGCATAAATGCATTGTAAATCTCCTGCTATTATCTGATCCCAGCCAGCTATGTTGGCGTAGGCAAGGCATTCTGGGTAAAATGTAGATAGATGCACTTGAATGATTAGTATACTTTCTACTTCTGATATATTAGAAACATTTTACTGGTTCATTACTGTTACATAACATTCTAAAGTTTCAAATTCCTGTGAACAGTTTTGTAGAACACAATAATGGTGTGCTGAAAAGTAGTATTATTCAATTTGTAATGAGGAGTTCATTTTTCAGATTCACTAGGCCCGGTGTTTATGAAAAGAAGCTTGAATCGCACTAGCAATGGCTTATCGGAAGGATTCTGGATATGGTTGATGACAATTTTTATCATCAGGCACCTCCCCACTCAACAAATGAATTGCTGGGACCCTCCCCACGTTGGTCCATGATGTAATATTATCAGGCTGAAACACAGTCCCACTTGACAAGGGGTGTTCTCATTAAAATTCTGGAGTCAATAAGCAGAACAATAATCATTTCCATTTTAATCTCTTTGGTTCCTCGGGAAAGATTATTTGGCTTCATTATAAACAATGAAAAATTCATTTTAAACTCCCTACTGCTATTACTTTATCTTCTAGTAACTCGTTTCTTGAACAGGCCTGCAGCATAAATATTTTTGGAGTAACATCTCGTTCACACGTGCGAGGTTATATAACTGTGCCCATATATAAATTATTAGGACAATGAATAGATCTTCCAAACGCCGTAGCAGAAAGGTTCTCTCCGAGAAGCAGGGCTCTTCCTCGCGTGGTCATTCGGTAACTTCCATATAACTCGGTCGCATCGAGTTTTATAAAGCATCACGCGGCCATACAGGTCAGTACATTTTGATGAGTGGAGAGGGAAGTCCCCTTCTGCTTTTTCCCGTCAGATTGTTTAATGCACTTACTGCGCCTCACTGAGGGCGACACCGCAGACGGAGATCGAACTACATATCCCAGGGTGCACCAGCAGCCAGCGACTTTACGACATTTGACAGCCAGCCTGGCTGCGGGCGCAGGCGGACTGACCGGCGGCGGCGGCGCTTTGGTTCCTGCGGGCGGCGTTTACTGCGCGTCGCGACGGGAAGCTGAGCGCTCCGAAACCCGGAGGGAGTATTGAGCCGTCCCGGCTGCTGAACGTCGGACGCCTGTGCTTGAAATGGGAAACGGGATTAATAAGGTATTTCGCACGCTGTAATTCCGTCGCAGTTCAAGTTTGAAGAACCTTATTTGCCCTTTTTTACTTTTCTTTTTAAACCAGTTGCATTATTATTACTATAATTCTTTTTTATTGTTATTAGTAGTAGTAGTAGTAGTATTGTTTTTGTTACTTGTTAAATATCTTAGCTGCATCTGTCGTGCATGCCTAGACGCAGGGGATCATTGTGCATGTTTTGTGCAGAGATCCCGTACTTGGGAGACGGCTGAGCCTGGCCGCTACATGAGTGGGTTAGTGTGTTAGATGACAGCCACTGCGTAATATAATAATGTTAATGTCGGTCACAGACTCCCTACACACGCTGCCTTCGGAGGTGGGCGATGAGTGCACGCGAGTACGGATCTCATTTTCATGGACAATTTAAGCAGGAACACGTTTCTTGTTAAATGCCTTAAGAGTGTTAGTCCTAATGCATTCGACGTTAAACAATTCCTCCTGCTTTGATAGCTGGAAGTTCGCCGGTTGCTATTTAGCTGTTGTTACTTTGCACGTATGATAAGTGCTGCCATCTGAGGACACTGGGGCCGTTATTGATCACAAACCATTTAGACTAATGTAGGGCCTTCCCTCTGAAAAGTACCAAGAACCATTACCTCTCATACTGCAATCATCATATTGCTATAGATAAATGTTATCTAATCAAGGGTGTGCATGGGGATTTTTGGCTTGCTTTAATGGCCTCATATAAACTAAAAACCTTTGCTCTCCCTCTTGACGTTTGTTTAGTATAATGTTTTTCAGACTATTTAAGCTTATACTCTATGTCCACATTGTAGGGATTGGGAAAAAATCAGGCAAATTCTGGTGCCACTAGCCGATGGATTATCTAAGGCTGATGTCATGCCTCAGGCACCACTTCCTGCTCTGATCTGTTACTTGCTGCTCTGATCTGATACTTGCTTGCTCTGATCTGTTACTTGCTTGCTCTGATCTGTTACTTGCTTGCTCTGATCTGTTACTTGCTTGCTCTGATCTGTTACTTGCTTGCTCTGATCTGTTACTTGCTTGCTCTGATCTGTTACTTGCTTGCTCTGATCTGTTACTTGCTTGCTCTGATCTGTTACTTGCTGTGTCATGTCTCCCTTTGATGAAGACACCTCTGCCATCCCCATGTTATCGGTTACTCACTCACCAGGCACTTTTGGTGGGTTGGCCTGGCTGGTCATATTTAGCATTTTTCCGCTGGGGTGGAGAGATCGTGCGAATCTTAGACATCTTACCACAGCGAGGTACCGGGGGGATGGGCTGGAGAGATGAGGCAAAGAAAAGCTTGGTGTTATGTGTTGAGGTGTCTCATGCAGTCCTAAGGTAGATGTTAGTGGCCGAGGGAGGGAGGGGGGACACCTCTGTTGATGTGAGGTCTTCAGTCAGTTGATTATAAAGGACAGGCTTCTGTGTTGTGCAGATCGTAATGTACTACTGTGATAGAAATGCATGACATTTCCTCTTTATCAATGGCACCAGCAATCAGTCGCCTTTAAATATAATAGGCCTTCATAGCACCCCCCGCCCAACCCAAGGCCACCTAATATTTAAAACCCCCTCACCCTTCACTTATGTGTAGTGATATTCCAACTTGGTGAAGTCTGAGAATAGAATATGATGTCGTCGGTTTTTTTTTTTTTTTTTTTTTACCAATCAGCTCTTGACCTGTCGGTTTGCTCATTTTTAGGTGCTGCCTGACCTGTACCTGGGAAATTTTAAAGGTAAGTGACTAATGCCAGACCCCAGGACTGCAGCGGAGACAAAGCAGGTCCATTAAAGCAGAAAATGCAGCAGCAGAATGAGGCACAAATCACCCGTGGAAGAGGGTAGTGAAGTCGAGTGCGACGTCCACCGTCGCAGCTTTGACTGCGCCCAGAATAGGGCATCGTAGCGATGCATTACAGACGTCATTGCCAGGGCTTTCCATGTGACTGCATTTGTCAAAGAGAGGGATATCGCAAGAAATATGATCGCATTAGGAGGCGTTGACCTGTGCAGCCTGCTGCAAATTGCATTTACCCCTGCCCCCCCCCTCCTTTCAGATGCCCGGGATAAGGAGCAGCTGGCGAAGTACAATATCACACACATTCTGTCCATCCATGACAGTGCTGCCCCGCTGCTGCAGGTAAGGAGGTACTGTTCGTCCCCGTGGCTTTGGGGGGGGGGGGGTTCCAGGCATCTTGGAAAATCGGCGTTGCCTTCTTTGTGTTCCCGAAACAGTGCTGTAATGCTATTCACTGGGTTTGTCTTTGGCTGACGCCGTCCCGCCGGGACTGCTGACCCGTGACGCGGGATCGTGTTTCCGTCCTGAGGCACTTTGTCTGCCTGAGGGCACAGACTGGATCGGAACCGCGGTACTGCAAGACCCACCTCAGATTTCCCAGCGGGCCTCTGTCCTAAAAAGATGCCCTGGGTTATTGTCCACAATGCATTTACCCAATATCTGTGTTTCATCTTGGACGTCAACCGGTTGTTTTGTCATCAGCCTGTATTTGCCGTATTTATTGTAATATCAGGTGTCAGCAGGTTCTATATAGAATTTTCTCTGTCAGCAAGAAACTCATGAGAGTTTTACTTACACAAAAATGTTCTGTGGGCAGAGCAAAAACTGATTGGTTCTCTCTCTAAACCAATCAGATTGTAGAGGAGATGGGTTTACGCAATTAGCGGACGCTGGACCAAGACATCTAATTGGATGGTCCCACCTCCTCTAGTTGCTTGTACCCACCTCCTCTACAATCTGATTGGTCATATCTCTGAGCCAATCAGATATGCTCTACTCATATTTTTGTGCAAGAAAAACTCTCACGAGCCCCCAGGGAGCTACCTTTATGCGAGTCCTGGGGCTGGGGTGGCCAGGGAGGGCTTATTCCGGAAAGGCCCCAGTGGAGCACCTTCTGCTTTGCTGGGTCATCTGACCCATGTTGTCTTCCCACTTGGCTCCATTTAACATGCTTCCTCTGCCTCCACGGAGCTTCAGCGTCCTGTAAAAGGCGAGGAAGGAGCGGGGGCGGGGGGGGGGGGCGGGGGGAGGCCCGCGAAAAGCGACATCCGCGAGAACATTTTCACGGCTGCCGCGTCAAACATAGTAACGGCGCGTCTCTGTAGCTGAGAAACGCCGGCAGAGCCGCGAAGTTGCCGTTTCGCCGCTCTGCTGGGATCCATCTGATGTGTGGAAAAGCTTGAGAAGGAACCCGGAGTGCTCTCACGGATGCCGGGTCTGCTTTGATCCGGACGGGAGAACACGCTCCTTCTGAGCCGTGACTTGTGATCTCTCCGCATCTCTTTCTCCCCGAAATAAACCTCGTCCGCCCAGCAGGATGTCTGTTTTCACTCGGACCGTGATGGCCGTTCAGAGATGCCAATGGGGTGCCACGAGACCGAAGGAGATGCTAATTCTTGTTTTTGCTCACTCGTCTTTGCTGCCCCATGTGACGTTATTGATGTCCTGCTCAATGATGCCACCTGTGATGCTTCGCAATCAGGAGCGACAGATTTCAGCCGTCGAACCGTGAGACTATAGTTGGGCATGGAAAGAACTCAGACCTCGGATCATCTGCCAGTTGCCTTTTGCAATCCCCAGTCAGAAATGCCCCCATCTGTAATTTTAACATTTTTGTTCGAGGCACAGAGTTTGCAGCGGTTGTGTTAATCTAACCTTGTCGCGTGTTTTGGGTATTAAAGGCATTTTACTGTGCTTTTGGGGAGCGGAACCTCACATCATCATCCAATTTCCTCTGCTTCACATCTGATAACTACTATAATCAGAATAGTGGCATATAGTCTGTGTTTTATGTTGCCAATTTGTTCATTTCACCATCAACTGAGGTGCATTTTGTTGTGCAAAAGGGGGTCGGGGAGCTTAGACTGGCCTTTTTATTTGTCCACCCTAAAAATGGAGGCTACAATGACATCATACTTTTCTGCCCACTCGCGCACCATTTTAACCCATTGGCCACACCCCCCTCATTATGGTTTCACGTCAATAGTTCGTGTACTAGCCAAGGTTGCCTCGCGCTGCTCTGAGCGTAAAACATCACAAATGCGGTTTGGGGGAGCTCAAAATCCTTATGGTGGTTTCATTTTTACCCCTCCATGGCAGATTTGTTAAGACTGGCGTTGAGGACCCGAACGCAGGCGATAGATCACCGAGACAGTCCCTGCTTGTGGGTGACCTTTCTGGAGTGGAAATGATGCACAGGACGCATTTAATGTGCCCCCTGCTGCATGGCTTTGGTTAAATAATGCATTTTATCTGTCTGTGTGAGACTCGGCCCCTGGCTTTTAGCTGTCTGGCATGTGTGCCTGCATGCTGAAGCTAATGGGATGGATCTTGCTGCCCCGGCTGTGACAGTCGTTACTTAAAACAAGAATTAACTTAAAGACGCAAGGTGCCCTGTGTGAAAGATGTCAGAGGTGAACAGATGGATATTTGGGCCATTAGTTTGCAGATGGACGTCTCTGCACGCTCTATGTCTGAAACATCTGCGCGCTTGGGTACACAGAGAAACTCCAGTTGCACCATTGTCTCAGTGAAGGCTGCTCGCGGCCGGGCACCCAACTTTGAGGTAGCGTCTTGAAACACGAGGCCTCCTTTCTCCCCACAGGAGATGACCTACCTATGCATTCCTGCCTCAGACCTACCAAGCCAAGATCTGTGAGTATCCACAAGACGCTACCATCCACACTGATTCTGTGGGAAGCACTGGCACTCTGTCAGACTGATCACAGTGAAACCTGCATTTTTTTTTTTTGTTAAAAAAAAAAAATCAAAATTAAATGAAAACCGGTATTGAGAGACTTACACGCCAACATGCTAACCACACGCGCACACACATAGGCGCTGCCTTCCTGTTCGGTGGAGGAAGGTTTTCTTGTCTGCTACAGGAAGGAAGTTCATAGCTCTGCTGTGCTCCATCACTATTTTTACCTCTGTGGGCCTTGATGCCCCCCAGCAGCCGCTTGCTGGCGTCCGGGCGACGTATTGGAGCGGCACCCAGATGGCCAAACATTACAACAGAGGCTGTTTGGCTGGGCTGCTTTTTTCTGATCCAATCAGCTCCTTTCCAGAGGATGATTGACAACTGTGCTGCCCACTCTCATTTCTCCATCCATTGGTGGGCGGTGGGAAAAGCATGGTATCCTGAAAGTGATCTGTATGGGCACAAAAATACAACGAAACCAGAGTTTAAGACGAATGTGACTTTATTTCTCTTTTCTTTTTTTTTTTTAAATAGAAGATCGACCAGATCCTTTACCTCTGTGATGGAGGTGTAGGATGTAGATATTGCAGCCCTCCGTCGTATTTATAATCTGCATGTGATTTTTCTCCATCGTCAACCAGGACACAGCATTTCAAGGACAGCATCGCATTCATTCATGAGTCCCGCCTGAAGGGAGAGGGATGCCTGGTCCACTGGTGAGTCAGATCCGCTGCACTTGTGCACAAGCTACAACACCCAGGGCTGGACAGCCCGCTGTCGGCGTGACGAGCTGTAGGTCGACTCCTAGCTCGTCCTGCTCGTGTTCGATCGGCAGGTCCTGGGTCTGTCCGCGCTCAGCTGCACGTCGCTGTTTTTTTAGGCGTAAGCCTGGTGCTTAAACACGTGCTGGGATCCTTATTCCTCACTGAGAGTTAATAATTCATCTGTCTTCGGGGCAGTGTCCCGCTACGGGATCGCAGAGGATATTCTGGGCGGCGTAGAACGCGAGCCGGGGAAACACCCTGGATAGGATGTCAGTCCATCACCGGGCACACACACACACACACACACACACACTCAGACCCTGTAGGTATAGTGAAGCAGTGATTCCCATAAAATTCAGCTAGCTCCTCATTATGTTGCTTAATCCAGTGCAGTGTAGAGCTGTACCTATTAATAAAGCTGGAGTGTTTCTGTTGGGGGCAGAGGCATGGACCCCCTCCCAAGGCTTGAACCCCCAGCCTTTCTAGTAAACCAGCAGACCAGGTTAAGCGTACAGAGTGTATTGTTGTGTTTTTATTTTATTTTATTTTTTTGACCACGTGTGATCTCGCGGGATAGAGCAGCCAGCTGTCGAGAGAAGCAGCCGTTTTGCCGGCGCAGTGAGTATTATTAGCGCAGTTAGTGTCATCGGCGCCCGGCGATGGTGGAGGAGGCCATGGGCGCTCCGGAGTAAGGTCATCAGGCGCCGCCCGAGGAGGATAGCCGAATGATTTACACCCGTCCCTCACCCTCTGTCTTCTCGGGGGGGGTATCCCACGGCAGCCTGGCAGGCGTGTCCCGCAGCGTCACCCTGGTAGTCGCCTACATCATGACCGTCACCGGGCTGGGATGGCAGGATGCCCTCAGCGCCGTGCGGGTCGCCCGCCCCTGCGCCGGCCCCAACGCCGGCTTCCTGCGGCAGCTAGAGGAATTCCAGAGCGACCAGCTGGCCCACGTAAGTGTGTTCCTCCTGTGGGCCTGCTGACAAGTAACTGGGAAGTCGCCCGAAGTTCTAGTTTCAGAAGAAGTGTCTTCTCGGTCTTCTGCCGGGAATTGAAACCGTGACTGTTTTCATCACGGTATATAAGGCATGATTATTGACTGTTGTTTAAGATTCAGGTGGAAAAAAAAACACCACTGATTATTCTTAGGAAACATGCAAGTAGCTTGACACTGCACTCATGTACAATGAGAAGTTATCAAAAGGATATCAGATAGTGATGACTGCGATGAAGTCGCCGTACTCTCCTGTGTCCATTGCAGATCGTCGGTCCGCTTTTCGTAGCGACTTATCTGCCACAGGGTCACACTGAGCCTATCACAGGCGGCACACTCTCAGAAAAGAGGGGAAGAAGTTGTGCCTTTGCTTGCACCTGGGACTGTACCCGCAAGGGTCTGCCATTTGTACCCTTAGCTGTAAGTAATTGTACCTTTTAAGGTAGAGAAATGGGCTCTGAGGAACATTTCTGTGCCATTTATGGTACATTAATACTGTTTGTACCTTTGGGTTGTTCCAGAGTCCATTTCTGTACCTTAAAATGTATAATTATAAGGGTATAGCCCTAGGAACAAGCAAAGGTACAACTTCTTACCCTTTTTTTTTCCTGAGAGTGAGCAGTGAACGAGGCAGAGGACACTCTGGCTGGGATGCTGGTCCCGGCCGACCCGTTTAAATGAATTTTTGTTTAAATGAGGACAAGCTCATCCCTGTCTTCCCCCCAGTACAGGGCGTGGCTAAAGGAGAAGTACAAGGAGAGCCCGTTTAACGACGAGGAGGAGGTCCAGACCCTGCTGTCCCAGAAACCCAAGGCCAACGGAGACGATGTGGCCCAGCCAGGGCTGCGTGCTACCTGACGTTCACTGTGTCTGGGGCGACCCCTCTGTTACTCACTTTCTCTCGGTGTCGGATGGTGCCTGTCAGCCTTGGGCTGGAGTCTGAAGGGTTACACAAGGGAGGTGGACATTTCTATGTGCAATAGAGTCAATGTTGTGTTCCTTTATTCAGAAACTCTCCAAGTCCATGTAAATATGCAAAGTGTGTGTTTGTTTTTTTTTTAACAATCTAAATGAACCTTTGTATTGTACATGTAAAATTTTGGTAATTTCTATTTAGAAATTTCATTTTGTAATGCAAAAAAATGTTTGTGTTTTTTTTCCAAAATTTTCAAAACGGCAGTTAAGTTTAAAACAAACAACCAGTTTAAGCTGTCTACTTAACTTTTTAGAATGTTCTAGAGTGTTTTTTTCCCCCAATATCATTACGTTTAAGCAGTAATGTTTGAAAGCAGGAAGAGACTAAACATTTCTTAAGAGAAAATAAAATACATGTGTATATTAATGGCAGAACGGTGGTTTCTTTGGTGCAATTTTTTAGTTGATTCTAGGGTTTGTTATAGAGACATAAAAAAAAACTTTGAACTGAAATAAGAAACAAATATCATCTGAGTCGTTTTTTTCCAGTAGATATGGATTATGGTGAACCTGGAAATAAAAACGTGATTTTCTCCAGGTAATTACTTCATTTTGAGAGTCTTCATTGCACAAAACATGTCAACAGCCAAAAAGCCCATTAAAGTAATAAAAAGAGACCCAAACTACTCGAGTATCCTTTCCGTGAAGTTTTCAATTTGTGTACTGTAGTGGATATAGAGATTTTTTTCTTTCTTTTTCTGTATTTGAATGAGAACGGGGCATTTTTGTAAGAACACATCTTCACCCGTATTTTAAACCAGTTGCCATGACGTAACGTGTCCCGACATTCTGTCTTGATGTCTTCCCAAAGACTTAAAATACAACCTTTTTTGTGTGATCCTTTAATTCTATCATTCTGCTTTTATAGACATGAAGCAGGTAAATTATACAAGTTTGCCAGTGTTCTGCTGTTGGTTCCAACAAAAACGACTGCGTGTCGTTGAGAGTGTAGTCCACAGGCATTATTTAGTGCGTTAATGATTTTTTTAGCACATCGGGCATCCGTGCGTAATTATTTTCCGCACGATTCTTTTAGTTGTTAGATAATGCCACCTTGGTACAACGTTTTATTCAAAAACTTGAGTTTCTTGTTTCTGAAAATACTTTTCCAGCATGCCCAATAAAACAATGCTGTTCAAGATGATATATCAAAAATGTTAGTGTGTAGTTCTGTGCATTGCGTAAATCTTCGTCTTTCTAGTCTCTAATAATCACGATATGTTTAATGCAAATAACAACAGCGAAGTGAACGTAAGTCATAGTTCACATTATTTCTTATGGACGTCTGGCATTAAGCATTTTGTAATCATAAGGTACCGAATTAGGGTACGATGCTGACCTGCACCCAGAAGGTGGCAATCATCGATAGATCGCTACAGTATGGGAGCGAAATCAGCACTGTAGTTACTCATGCGACCCGTACCAACCACTCTCACTTATTACAATGAATTGTTTAACTTCCTGCACCAGATATAAGCCAAATAAAGCGTTTATTGCCAAAACATGCTATAGGCTCTGATAGACCAAACTGGGTTGACCGATTCTGCTATAATCCATAAACTCTATTGGTTCAATATATCAACTATCGACGTGATAAAACGCAAGAAGGATGCACGCAGGTGAGTATTATTTCAGCTAAGTCGTGTTTGTTTTTTCCTTTTTTCTTCTGTAGGGAAACAATTGTTCCACTGTCCGCGGAGATTATGTGCCGATGGTGAGGGATTTCCCTGCTGTTTACTGTAGGTTCAGCGCAGATGAACTTCTGAGTTAAACTCCTCCCAATTGTTATTTAAGAATCAAGTTCCTCCTTCTCAGCACTTGTCAGGTCGATCTGAGTGTTAATAGGGTCGTAATTTCTCTAAGGTAAGATACGCCTGGTCTTGATCTTCACTAATAAGCTGCTATAAACAGACGTGAGTGTTATTTGCTATGGAATAATGCAAAATGAGGTAGCTGAATCAAATAATTAACTGATTATTTTCTTTTCAATTGGATATTTAAAATTCGCAAGTTTTGTGGATTAGAACATTTTAATTAAATCCGAGAATCTACACACGTAGTTTTCATCGGAGTATTATTATTATTATTATTATATCATCTTTTGCATTTTAAATGATAACGTCTGTTTCCAGCATAACTAAGCTGTGGCTGTTTATAGGACTAATACCGGGCGATGCATAAGATTATAAAAAGCATTTAGTCGATTGTTTATTGCACAAAAAGTAAGAAACTTTGAAGGACTGCTTGCCTTGTCCGGCTTGTGTATTTTTTGCTTAGACTGATCTAACAGGTGCTCGTATGAAAATGCTTCGTCCATCACCCGCCAATGTGTCTATTCTGTTGCATGCATTTTGACAGAAATGAATTTAGAGAGTGACTGCAACATGTCAGTCAGTTGTGGCAATGGAAAACTTAGGCAGTGGCTGATCGATCAGATTGACAGCGGAAAATACCCCGGATTGGTGTGGGAGAGTGACGACAAAACCATTTTCAGAATACCCTGGAAGCACGCTGGCAAACAGGACTATAATCGGGACGAGGATGCGGCGCTTTTCAAGGTAAATTACCGCGAATGAAACTGCACGCTTCGGAAGTTTCGTTGCTCTTCTCTGAACGTTTTTGTATAGTATAATATTTTATAGTATGATATCTAGTAAAAAAAAAAAAATATATATATATATATATATATATATATATATATAATATAAACATTGTCGTTTAACACCTTATATAACATTATGTGTCCTGTTCAGTGAGGTTGGATGATGAGTAGTCAGATATATCCAGGGACCAATTTAAGACTTATATCATCCGGCTTCAATAGATGACCTGAAATGCCCTGTCGTTATCTTCAGGGCACAATGAACGACGGTGTCATTCTGCGTTAGCGTTGCGGAGCACGCGGACAAGTCTGTGGATTTCAGCAATGAGAATCAGAACCGAGACCTCACTTGTACTCTCGTTTGCAGGCTTGGGCGCTGTTTAAGGGCAAATTCAGGGAAGGGATCGATAAACCGGACCCCCCGACGTGGAAAACGAGACTCCGGTGTGCGTTGAACAAAAGCAATGACTTCGACGAACTGGTAGAGAGGAGTCAACTGGATATATCTGACCCTTACAAAGTTTACAGAATCATCCCAGAAGGAGCCAAAAGGGGTGCGCACATTTTTATTATTGTTGTTCTTGTTAAATAACAAATGTTTCGTTTAAGGGCATTGTAGGGGATTTGTTTGGGTTTAATAGAGGTCATTTTTATAGCAGTAACTTTAAACAATGCATTAAAAGTTTCAAGATAACATCTACCCCATATAGATCCACTAAGATGGCAAATTAGACGGTGCATGCAGCACGCATGGGTGGTCGAGCCTCTCACCCAGCGCGTCACAAATGTCCTTTTTATCGACACCGAACATAAATAGTAGCTTGTTTTGACCTTGCTCAAGAAGCAGGAAATGCAGAGGAAACCAAGGCATGTGTTATGAGCTGAAAGGCGTCGGTCTGAGGTTCTCACTTGCTCAGGAGCGAATTGTGAAGCTGCCCTCCGCTCCTGCACGACGGAGAAGCGTGTTGTAAACGCGCGCCCCCACAGAACAGCGCCTTAGCTTTATTTATTCAACGTAACTTATCGGTTATGTTTTTCACTGGTGGGAGACGCAGGCCGCCTCCGAGTTTGACAGCCTGTATGTTCACTTCAGGCGCCAAGCAGATGAGCACAGAGGAGCCTACGAGCCACATGGACCTGGGCTACCCCATGCCGGTCCCCTACGCCATGCAAACTCAGGTGACTGCTAACGTCAGTGTTACGAAAAGCAGCATGTCGGGAGGGGGGGGGGGGGAGTGTTTGGAGGGTGTCACGGCAACTCGCTGTGGCCGGGGTGGGTGGGGGTGGTCTTTCGGAGTTTTCAGAAGCCGCAAGGCGGTGAGGACACTGACAAAAGAGCTTGGTCTTCTACTTGACCTTACCCATTAGATATAGCATTAGTGCATACCAGGGGAGTAATTAGAGGTGTACAGTCTGTACATACCATCCGTATCCCTCCACCTTGTATATATATGGGGTTCATAGCGCATGTTCTTCCTTCTGCGTGAGACGTTTTCCTGATTTTCTTCTGGTTCTCCTCACCGCAGGTGCCAAATTATATGGTGGGTCCCGAGCGACGGGATTGGAGGAGCTACGTTCCAGAACAGCATCACCACAGCGATCTGCCCTACGGCCACTACCAACCACGCGCCCTCCCCTGGCAGGCCCCGCCCTGTGACAATGGTAGGTGTCTGTATAGGTGCTGGAGGGGGGGCGGGGGGCGGACATGACAACCAAGGCTAAATTCCCATGTGCCGTCTCAGAGGGACAGCTGTGGCCCTACTTCTCCAAAGAGGCCCGAGGCTGTTCCCTCCCGGACGATGAAAGGGCACCATTGATGCTCAGCCGCGTCCGCGATGGCTGGAGCTCGAGAGGCTCAAAGCCCAATTGACACCACTGTCCGTGATTAAGGAACAAGTGGAGAGAGAAGGCAGTTGATGATAGATATCAGTGACTCATATGTTCCTGGGACAAGCAGGTCTTGAATCATTGATGAAAACGTTCTTTGTGGTCGGAGGGGATTTTTAAACAAACCTTTATTTGATGTTCTAAAGAAATATTATTTTTGCAGACAGCGCGTTTAGTTAAGGTTGTTGACTTCCTCCGCTGACTTTCCCCCCCCCCCCCCCCCCCCGCCTATTCGCAGGCTACCAGATCACCGGATCCTTTTACTCCTGCTCCCCAGCAGATTCCCAATCTCCCGCCTTTCCTCTGGATCCTAGCCGATCTGCAGAGACCTTGGCATTCTCTGGTAAAGAGATATACTGACCACACACACACACACACACAGAAGATACACACACAAAAAAGCACGACCAAGACATTCAAACACTCTCTATACTTGCCCTGTAGTGCCTGCTGTATAATAATGTCTGATTTTCCTTGCTTTGCTCATCTTTTGGAAAAGGTGCTGTAAATGTCATTAAAATGTTGATATTGATATAATGTTGTCTTATATTTGTATTCATATGAGTTTGTGGCTTCAGTTAACTCGACACAGGAGAGACCAAACTTAGGTCTTCATACAGTATTATGTTTTTTTTGCCTGCTTTTGTCTTTATCTGTGTTTTTTTTTTTTAACTATGGTGGTTGTTAATTCTGGATGAGAAAAGCCAAATGGCTGCCCATAAGAAGAACGCCTGTAAATTGCGCTTAGTCTGAGGCCATTGTGCTGCTCTGTACTGTGCCACATCTGATTTGCTTTGCATGAATTGTATCGTTGTGCTTTTTTTTTCTGTGCAAGTTTTCAGTAAAGATGAATGTGTTTAGGGCATTGAATCATACCTGTGTATAGTGCTTGAAAGATTTGTGTTTCGCAGACTGTAACTGCGGAATATGTTTTGTGTAATTGTTAATTGTTAATTTCAATGCAAATAAATACCATAATGTGTTTTCCATCTTAAATAATATTAAAATGCCCTATTAAGTAACAATATGTGTGTTTGCGTGTACTTTTTTCCCCCCCTATAATTTATTTTTAAATATCCTTGAAGCACCCCGGCACTGTGAGTATTGTGTATTGAGTTTAGTAAATAATTCGTAAATAAATAAAATAAAATAATTAGTAAATAAATGGTTGAATTTTAAGGCAGAGAACAGTGAGGAGAACGGAAAAGTGGGGATGCTTTAGCGTGTGAGACTGTTTATCGTGACACTGTTCTCTCCCCACGTTATTCGCCAGGAGAGCTGGCCGGTGACCCCAGTACGGAGTATCATCATTGCCTCATCTTGCTCCATCCGTGTGCATTGCCCACCCCCCCCCCCACCCCCACAGACCGCCAGCTGCACATCTGCCTGTACTACCGAGCGACCCTGGTGAAGGAGGTGACCACTGTCAGCCCCCAGGGCTGCATAATCTCATCCAGCCCCGAGGACAGGCAATGCGGCGGTGTCGAGCAGGTGCTCTTCCCTTTTCCGTATCCCCAGTCGCACTGCCGGGGCATGGAGCGACTGTCCGTCACACTGGAGCGGGGCGTGCTGCTGTGGTTGGCTCCCGGCGGCTTGTATGCCAAACGCCTCTGCCAGAAGCGCATCTACTGGGAAGGGCCGTCGGCTCCGTTCGCTGACCAGCCCAGCAAGTTGGAGAAGGAGCAGACCTGCAAGCTCTTTGACACACAGAGATTCCTGGCAGGTATGTGACCATATCCTATTTACACATACCTACCTACACTGCCTTTAAAAACCATCATGAATCACATACAGTAACCTTTAAAACTTTAAAATGTCAGCCACGTTTCTTAGACTTTATTACCCAAATCGGATGGTGGGAGGTTCATCGGCGGCACCGATATATTCGGGTAATCCCGGAAAGGCCTTGCGTCTCCAGACTTTCGGCAAAACCACTCTGTAGTTCACTACACTGGAAAAAAGTGTACCCCCCCCCCCCCCAAACCAGTGGCTTTTCAGTGAAGCGGCGAGAAACAGCCCCCGCCCACCATATCTCGGATTACAATATCTCATACTCAGTTCTCACGAAATAATAGCTAAGTCATTGATTATTGCCATGCAAATATCTCATTCCCACAGAGCCCAAGGACTGTCTGTACTATTGTCAATGCATTTGCAAATGTCCTTCAATAGTTTTATTAGGTTCTTGCTCTGTTAGAAATTGTTGTGTAGCTCCTGCTCCAATCCTGCTTAATCTCGTACCTGGGCATTCACTAGAGGCTCAGCCAAGCTGCACTAATGCATTGTTGACTCCTTGACAGCATGTATGTTTGTAGCGTGTTATTTGCCTCACTTGCACATCGCTTTGGACAAAAGCATTTCGTAAACATGTATAACGTAAATGTAAAGAAGTGCGATTTTGTCAACCGCTTAAGGCCTCTCTTACTGCTGGTTACATCTGCTCAGGTTCAAAGCCTTTCTATCCACACGTGTGGTTGCGAAACCTTAAAGGATCATCTTATTCATCCCCGCATCCTTATTGTCAGAGCTCCAGGGTTACGTCCATCGCAGCCGCCACGTGCCCAGGTTCCGCGTCGTGCTGAGTTTCGGGGACGAATACCCAGACCCACAGAAGCAGACGAAGATGATTACAGCTCAGGTAAGCTCCTCGTCCCTCAGCTCCACTTTCACACGTGCCGCAGTATCCTGAGCTACTGACTATTTATCCTCATGAGATTAACGGACAGCAAAGAATACAAAAAAAAAAAACCCTGATTGCACAGTTACAGACAATCACATTGTGGAGGACTTACAGTATGTTTATTTATAGCTGCTGGTTTCAGGTCAACAGCGTTAATTTTATGATTACCGGAACACTGTTTTCTCTATAGTTATTTTAAATCCGCCCCCTTCAGCTGCACGTGATCTGTCGACGTCGCACGCAAGCACGGTCTAGTGATGATCTGTGGTGGTTCGCCACAACGTCTAACAGAGCGGCGGTGCTGCACAATGGTGGCAGTTGTTTGCACTGATGCTGCATGCAGTTTCCAGCCTCAGACTACAGTGCTGCTTTGTGCGCCGCTTCCCTGATTCGCGGACGGATTTTATTTATTTTCGCACTGGTGGTGATGCGCTTAAGGATGCTATGGAACGATCGAGCCGCCCGTGCGCTTCGCAGTTACGTGGAAGAGGGTCCTGTAGAAAGGAAGACATTGTCACCTCTGCTTTCTGTTCTGCATTTTTTAGGTTGTGGAACAGGTTGTGAATTTTATTTTACGTTTTTTTTTCCCAAATAATAGGGCGTTTAGTCCAGTACTCCACCCCGATGCTGACTTCCTGACCCGGGGGGGGGGGGTAGCAGCGGCTACTGCGAGTGATTATTAACAGGGTCGTGCATGGATTTAGTCTCAAGCCTGGTGATGTTTCTGATTAGTCCGCCACACCCCACCCTCCTGTTGCAGACCTTGCACCTCGACAAGGATTCAGTTCAGTCGGCTATAGCGAGGTCATAATGATTAAGTGTCTTGTGAGTATCTCTAGTCTGGCCTGAGTTTGGCGTTTGGGGCTGAGCTCAACCGCCGTCGCCCCTGTCCTCAGATGGAACCTGTATTTGCCAAGCAGCTGCTCAGCTTCACGCAGTGCCGCCCTTAACACCCCAGGGTATGAACTGCTGCATCACGACCACGAAAGAGTCACACGCCACTCCGGCATACAGGAGTGAGGCCCGTCGCCTGGGACCCATGACAGCGACCTCAGATGACCTACCTGGCAGACCGACGGCAGAGGCAGCCCAAGAGAAGATGCACGATGGGGCTCTGGTTTGTATCATACTTCTCGTCGCTCACGTGGACGCCTGGGAGCCAGTGGCTCGAGCCAGTCAAACTAAGAAAGCTTGGCCTCTTCTCCAGCCATTTCTCCTCGAGTCACCGTCTCAGGGACATGCTTGTTCCGCATGATGAACTTTTCTTTGAGGGTCTTGGAGCTGCCGGAGGCCTTCGAGAGACTCTGAGTGCGTCTTAATTATCTCTTGTTTCATAGCTGGGATGCATCTTGGGGCGCTGTACTAACTGGGCCAGGTCTTCAGTCTCCGCCTGCCCCCGACGAGCACGGCCTCAGATGTTTTCAAATGGATTCATTAAAGCTTTTCTTAAATGCTTTGGCACATTTCATGAAACATACTTAACATAAGAGCATTTCTCAAAACAGTTCATGCATACAGCACAACACTATGGTTTAGTTGTAAAAGCCCGTAACTCACCCAAAACAATGAATTCATGTCTCAAAAGCAAATAATTCCACTAATAAATTAGTCAATGCTAAGATATATTGTTAAAATGTCGATGTAAGTAAGCTCCAGGAAGTTCATTGTCGCTGACTGATCATTTTTCTTTAGCAAACTGATACTTATTCATGTCAAAGACACCAGTATCGACACTGCAAGGCTATACATTACAGTATGCAAAGTTCACTGGCGAGAGAAAGCACTCGCATGCACAAGTAACTTCTTCAGATCTCAAGACACAGTACAATAGCAAACATAAAATTGTCACACAGCACTGTATAACACGAAACCAGCAACATGGCAATAGAATAACAACAGAAGGGCAGCAAAATCATGTACTGTGGGAAGCAAAAACACATCAATGTCACTGCAATTTATTGAATTTATTGAATATATATTTGAAAGCTTGGTTAACTGTTTTGCATGTGGTGACTAACACAATGATCACATATATGCATAGTGTGGGAAGCTACATAATCTATTTTGACCAACAAGACTAAAGCGGCTGACAATCGTGTCAAATGACGACAATTGTACAAAACCATTAGCACATATGTATTAAAACATTTGAAAATTTGTGTGAATCAATGAAAAAAATTATGTTCTGCTGTGCAGAAGTGACATTACTGTGTGGGGATCGCACTAGCTGCTTTGCAAATGTTAACTGTCATTTGAGAAATGCTCAAAAGCAAATTGAGAAAAACTGTAATATCAGGTTTGGATCTGGGTGTAGTACCAAGGATGTAGGACCAAAGTGAGGGCATTGTATTCATTGTACTAACCTGAATGTTTGTTAAAATTATATTTTTATTAAAGAATTTAAAGAACAAAAAGAAAAAGACAATATTCCACATTTATTTACTGAAGTCTTGCACTTGAACTGAAATGCGTTATTTCGCTTAGGCCTAGGTCACTCCATGCATATAATGCGGGTTAAGCTGCAAATTTCGTTGCTGGCTCCCTAGCATTAATGTGGCTTCATGCGTTACGGAGAATGGATGAAGGATGCATACATGGGGGCAGAGGTGTTGGTACCTGGCTGGAGTCGGGCAGGTTGACACTCTCTTTCCTGACACGCTGATCCTCGTGAAAACGTGTCCACCCTAGGAGTAGAGAGCTCTTACTCAGACTGATTTTGCTGAGGTGGCTCAGGTGTGGAATTATTCATTTGCTCATTACGCTTCTCACGTTTTGACCCTGACACCAAAACAGCAAGCGCAGAAAATCCTAGCTCTCGGAGCACAATTGAGCTTGATAGTATCGGCACCGTGACCGATATTGCTGGCCAACTGCAGTGAAATAAAGTTACAAAGAAGTTGGGAAGCTGCGATCTTCAAAGACGGTGATAAATACCATTGAAATCATAACACGGAAACTGCTAGAACTCTGCGGTGGGGGGATTACGAGGCCGTCATCTTACACACAAAATCTCGACAGTTAGGCGGAGGTAAACGTTCCACTGTTATTTCTTTAGCGCTTGTGTAAATGTGGTTAAGGTGAAGGCAGGAGGCACCACAGTGGTAAGAGTGATGTAGAGAAACTGCCCTGCGAAAACAGGGGGGACCTCAAGCGACATGAAACAGGAAGTCATTTACAGGTGCACAGGAAGACTCCCCCCAAGGAAAAAACACACACACTGATGTATATTATAGAAGTACTATAGCAATTCCGAGTATTGCAGTGCTTTTTTCGGCACTGGAGAAAGCTGGAGTGGAACAAATATCTTTCGCAAAAGGCCTTTGTATATATGCAAGATAAAAATACTAAAAATGCAACTTGTCCTGTCATCAATCTATGTTCATTTTAGTGTTTGCATTGAAACACTGAAAGCCATGACCCGGGGTATGTCTCTGTGTGTTGGGTTCATGTATGTAACTATTTAAGAGCAATAAGAGCAGTCTGTCAGCATTTCAGAGGAACGGCCCTCCACAATCATGAAAGTCCTACATTATGTATTAATAATGTAATACAATACAAGTAGAATGATAAAACAATCGTGCACCTCATTAACACTGTTAGGGTAAGGGCAATGACTAAGAAATCATTTGCATACACACATAAGATGTCATTCAGGTTAGCATACTGGAAACATTGTAGTCATCTATGAATAAATTATGTGAGGCTAGAAGGGAAAATGGAAAGATAATCCCCTTTTTGGGGGATAATTTAAAGATAATTTAAGGCTCATACTTTGTGAGAAATCTGCATATATTATGAATTTTAAGAAAAAGGAGTTTTAGTCGAAATTTAACTGTGGTCGCAGAGTGCGTTTGCCTGTGGTCCTTCAGAGATATTTTGGAGACGAGCTGTAATTCATTTGCGGTTTGTGTTTTTGTGTGTAAACACAGGAAATAAGGTTCAGTCAAGATGGTGATGTTTAAAAGAAAAATAGACGTAGCGTAAAAACCAAGTTTCCAGGCCGTCATCATGAATGAAGGCTGTGTTTCATGTTTTCCATGAAGAAGAAAACGCAGGTTTTCCTTTATCATTTTCACTGTTTTCAGAGATTAACGAATAGAGGTCTGAGCTATCATAACTCAGGTGTCACGTATTTTAACAATTCAGAGAGGGAGACCGAGGAGCAGTTCCGATATTTGCATATTCTAAACGAATATTTAAATGACAAGGAGTTCATTGTGTTTTGTCATTTTAAAAGTCAGTGGTTCAAACAAAATCCTTACAGTACTGCAAAGGAAACTAAACAATATGCTCAGTAAACAATATGCCCACCACCCATTGACAGTTGCGTGTTTGAGTGAATGTATTTCGCTTAGATCATAACAACATGGTGTAAGTTACTGAAAGAGGCGAGTGTTTGAAGGTAGTACTGTAATCAAAAAACATCCAGCCACTGATAAGGTATATGACTAAACTCATATCAGATATATATGGTAGACAGAAGGCTTTTTTTTCACACCCAAGAGGGTTTGTAAGTCATGTCAGAGGAAAGAACTGGAGATGACTTTGTGGACAGGAAGGTCCATCCCCGATAAGGGCATCATAAACTGGGAGATGTGTGGGGATGAGATGGAGGTGGTGAGCTTTTTCATCAGCAATCTTTGAAGCCACTGTGGTCTTTATCAACACACTGGGTCTTCACAACACAAAACAGCTGTCTGAGAACCACTTTCCCAGAAATAACTTAAAATAAAACCTAAAAATGAGTTTACCAGGAACCATGTGGCGAAACAGCGTTTTGTTCTACAGAGTAATTTAGCAAGTATTAGTTCTTAATTGGGTATGTGTTTGTGTGCCGCTTTTTTTCCAAAAAAGTCCAAAACCCAGCAGAGAGACTCCAGAACCACCCCCCCCCCCCCCGCATAGCTTTTGTTATTGCAGAAAAAAAAGTACTTATATCCGAATACCATTTTCTCAATGAAATTTGTGGGCGAAGGTGCTGCTAATTTTAGAATAAAAACAGTCTGCTTTACGAAAGAGAAAAACAAGAGACAAGAGAATCGTTTCCTTTCATTTATGACTGTTTAGGAAACAGATTTTTCTCGCTGCCCTCATCCTGTGGCGCTGTGGTAGAGATTCACGCGAAGAGCCCAGAAAAAGGTGCCCAGCCGTCCTCAGGATGTAGTTCAGGACAAACTATGAATTATATTTTAATTGGTTTTTGAACAATTTAATTCAGACTTTACGTGGAATGGTTACAGAGGGCATGCAGTCGCAATACAGTAGCTTGATAATAAAGGCATTTATATCCTTCAAAGTCATTTACGGACACCACGGCGAAACACAGAAAAAATTGCGCTTTACCTTGACGCAGCCCCTTCCTCCCATGATAAGCTTCACTTTCCAGCCTTTTACTCAGCAAACATTGGCCTCGAAGCGTTAGGGTATCTAATATATTTACTACCGAATTAATGCACAGGTCCTTGTACCTGAGGATGCCTTGAAAAATCATCTATATGACAGTTTAAGACAACATTTCTTAAGTCAATGGGAGTGGAGGCATGAGGCACTGAGACATTAATATGTGATGCCAGGCAGCCAAACTCTCCGTCACCCTTCACCATTCTCCATATGTCTTGGGTCAGACCGCCACCGCTCCTGTACCATGACTAGGCCACTTTTTGTGGGGCATCTTCTATGTCAATCCAATCGTTACCCAAAGTAGATCATCGCTCCCTTTGCCTGCTCCTCACCTCCTGTTGCTCCTTTCTTGTCTCCCCTTGGATGTGCCGTCACCCTGGTGGCCGGGAGTTGGCACCTCGACGTACGGGCAGCGCCTGATGCTTCGCGGCATTTGCTGGCCATCCTGGCTTGGTGCGTGGAACCAAAACAGAGAATGTTGATGTGCAATTTGAAACACTCTTCCCTAAGATGAACGGTAAAGTTAAAAATGACCTAGAAAAGTATAAAATTGTGTACTTATCTCAATGGACTGACAATTATAGAGCGCGTAATTTTTCAGTTTCAATATATGCTAACACCCAAAACCTGCGGTTTAGTAATCATGTTAGAAAAGAAAGTGCACTGCATGCAGCTGACCATTCTTCTCAACACATCGTGAGTGTCCTGGAAACAATCTTCTCCAAGCACAGATTCCTGACATCCATCTTGTTGAGGTGTGGCCTCTGGTAAATGCTAGGGGGAGACACCTCAAGTCATTTCCAAAAAGACCCTATACTCATAACAGAAACTTACTCTTGATGCATGCTAACCATTCGGCGAGAGGGTGGAGTGTGCACCGGTTTTGATGCTGAAAAGGTCTGCAGCATCTGCCGTCCTTAAAATCCATTCGCCGCTCATAGCATACAGCACAGCTCACAGTTTTCAGACTTGTGTATGCTCTCTGGTCAGTAGGCCTAATTATGACGATGCATGGCTAGTGTGAGATTTATGCATCGCATCTACATTTATTTATTTGTCAGATGTCCTTTGTACAAAGTAAGATCTATCTGAGGCAGCTGTCAAATAGCCAGCTTATAGTGCTGACCAGAGACAGGTGCTACATGAGCACTGGCTAAAACAGGATAGCATAGATGTTATGATGTCATTAAGTAGGCAGACCCAGAGGCAACAATATCTGGGGTGTTTCTCAATAGGCGTGACTGTGTTCTGGGGTACCCGTTTTACGCCATCTTCCGTTGCTAACGACCAGTTCCAATACTCAAGAACAGAAGTAGGTAGGATGGTTAAAATCCCCAGATGCCATTCCTGCCCTGCCAGGAATATCAAGGACACCTCGGGCCGCATCCTCACCAAATGACACCAATCCCATGATTCATTGCAATCCAAGCTCATTCTGCGGAGGCAAGTTAGCAAGACTGGTCTTGCAGAGGCCACAAGTACGATCTTGGTGTTCTTGGTATTTGGAAACACCGCTGCTTTCGTGGCAATACGGCACCACCAACACCTACATCCCCCTGAGCCACATGCTGCAGCTACACGCTCAAAAAACAACTGATAAGACAAAATACATTTAAAGAAAGATCAGAAGTGGCATATTTCAATCATCCATTATCTGGGCTCTAGAACTTCCTGTATTGATTCTTATATATACTGAACCATCTGGAAAAAAAGTGTCTCTGTAACTAACTGATTGACGAGCGATTCCTGTAAGAAAAGTCATTGATCCGTTCATTGATGTTTAGCTAAGAAACCAGTTTCCACAGTGTCGGCCTTGTGGGTAACGGTTTTACAGGAGGACTAAACACAAGCATTATGGACAGGAACCACCGCGCTGTCCTACAGCAGTGACCGCTACTCCATTTCCGCTATATTTCGTGCCCCACACGGCACATGACAAAGAGCGCCCACAGCTAGCCTGCAGAATTAAAAAATTATGGTATTTCATGGCCTGTTGAGGGTAGAAGAGAAAGAAGAAGGAGACTAGCTTGGATGGCGCTGTCCACAGGCAACTGGAAAGTGTTGCAACTCGCAGGTGTCTCCGACGACCCCCAAGCGCAGCGCATTTCCACTTCTCCTATTCTCGATTCTCTCGCTGCCTGTAAACCGGTACTGGCCAACAAAGGGGAAAATGTCAGCGCTATAATAGGGCGAATGCAAGAAAAAGCAGATCGTGATAAATCTCTACCTGATCGCAGCCATCATGCCGGACTGAGCCTTCACCGAGTATGATTATTCAGAGATTCTAGAACATCGCATCGTATGCCTAGGGCCAAGAATGGGAATGCGACAAGCCGACGCTGCCACTTAGCCCAGGGGATGCTGACTTAGCTGATATTTTTGGGCTCCTCTGCAGTCTCACAGCAGCACGGGTCATGCAGAGTCCTCGGAGAGATGTCAAACACTGACTCATCCGACAAACCCATCGAGAAAACCCAGTCACTTTAGTCATCTCACAACCCTGCCTGGAAGAAACAGATGCTTACAAGAAGAGGACCTGACTGTGTAACTGTCCAGAAAATAGAGCATTGCGATCAAACATTAAAATCAAAACCCGCACAGGCACAAAACTGCAATATATTTAAAACAAGTTACTCCTGCTGACTGATTTTATTATATATCCAGCACTACAAATTCATTTTAATCAATATTATTTCAGCTCTGTGTCTCGCTTGAAAACCAGTGATTTGGCAATTTGAAACTGACTTGATGGCATCTTAAATTATACTAATAATTTACTATAATAATAATTATTATATAATTAAAAAATATTATTTTATAATACTTCATTAGTAATATTATAAGGTAGTCTTTCCAGACAGCCTCATAGGAATCATTAAAAGAGTCAAGGAATTAAAGAGATTTGTAGGGGTTCACATTTTTGGAGCACGTTTCACACCACTTTTTCTGTCTAAGGGACTGTAGATGTAAATGCCATTAAAATTACCTTTTTTTGCAATGTTCATCTACCTCCAGTCAGGACCTGGTTTTAAAATAGCACAGTTTATGGTCAAAGGGTGCTAGTCTGACGTCAAGACTAAATTTCGTTTCCCTGTTGATACACAATTAGGTATCATGTGAGATTCCTGGGTGAGGGAGAAGGCAGTGACCCCAAACGGATTTCAGAGGTTTTCCTGGGAAAGGACAAGACCGGCCACAGAAGGCAACAGTGTTCAGCAGCAACAGCCCAGAGCCACCTTCGAAAATGACAGCAGATGGACAGAAAGTTGAAGAACAACACGACCAGCTGTGCGTCTGTGACCTGAATGGCGGCAAAACTGCGCCATTAAGCAGTAATGAAGGGCATTTGTCTGTCCGCCTTTGGAAGTTTGTGTGCAGAACCAACTGCCCTTACGCCAGATCTACAAATCACGGTGGTACCAGCACTGGGCCCTGCATATACTGTGTCCCTCAAACTTAATTTCAGGCTCCCCGGAGTGTCTGTCCACATCTCGTGCACCTGACATCGCCTTTTGTCAATTAACCAAACCCAGCTCAGGTCAGTGGTTTCTCGCTATTAGGAGAACTTTCTGCAAGTATTTTTAAACGCAAAGTCAGAACGAAACTTCTACCTATGGGGAAGGAGAAATGGTCCCTACAAACCGCACAGAGAATGTAGACCTGTGCATGGATCACCCCATGGAGCGATCGGTGCAGCGTCACCATGGCAACATAACCACTTGCGTAAAACTGCCCCGTAGAACCATGCCGATATCAAAACATACAAAATACACGTGAAAATATCTTCACAAACACTCAAAGGGTGATAATTACTTATTTTCTTGCAATCACATATATGGAAGATTACGGATTAGGTACGATTATTGTTTCTGGAAATATCGCCTTCAAAACCTGCAAATTTTCTTAACAGACTTTCATCACTGTATAGAAACATCAAGCATGAGATCCTGCTTCAAACAAAGGAAACCTTTTAAATTGCAGTTTATTACAAACCCTTTGGCAAAACATTTTTTATTATATCATGACTGCGTATTTGGAACTACATTAAACAGTAAAACTTCCGCGACCTGATTACATAATGTTAAATCTCATAGCATCATCTGAAAAGATAAAAATTCCACTTTTTGAACAAAAATTAATAAATAGGTAAGTTAATATATTTATTTTGATTTTACTGTAAAATGTATACGCACACTATATCACCAAAATATATTAGCCATACGAAGCAGGCCCCCATACAAAAATAACATCACTTTTGCTTTTAAAAATTAGAATAAGGCAAAAGTGAAGTGCCTTTTTAAAGCTATTGTCCAGAGAGCCTTATACCTCTCTTAAGTTCCTTTTCACTTAAACCACATTAGTTTCGACTCCATATTAATACTTCATTTCATCACACTGCACAGAGAGAGCAAGAGAGAGAGAGAGAAATCCAGTTTTCACAGCTGTAAACTGCAAACACAATGTATCATACTACATAGCGTATAATCACAATTCACTGTTTCATACTACACAGTATACAAACCCCATTCACTGCCATACTTGTAGTGGACGAAATTCACTGTATAATATTACATAGTGTACAAACCCCATTCACTGCCATACTTGTAGTGGACGAAATTCACTGTATAATATTACATAGTGTACAAACCCCATTCACTGCCATACTTGTAATGTACACTATTCACTGTATAATACTACGTAGTGTACAAATCCCATTCACTGTCATACTTGTAATGTACACTATTCACTGTATAATACTACGTAGTGTACAAACCCCTTTCACTGTCATATTTGTAATGTACACTATTCACTGCATAATACTATGTAGTGTACAACCCCCTTTCACTGTCATACTTGTAATGTACACTATTCACTGTATAATACTACGTAGTGTACAAACCCCTTTCACTGTCATATTTGTAATGTACACTATTCACTGTATAATACTACGTAGTGTACAAACCCCATTCACTGTCATACTTGTATTGTACGCTATTCACTGCATAATACTATGTAGTGTACAAACCCCTTTCACTGTCATAGTGTACACTATTCACTGTATAATACTACTATGTAGTGTACAAACCCCTTTCACTGTCATACTCGCAGTGTACACTCATTATTCACTATCATACTACACAGTGTATACTCCCTATTGACTGTATCTTGGCCTGGATTAAACACATGGGCAGAGCAACCCTCCACAAGTCCCCCCAGTGCCATTCTCGGATGTCTTGTAACAAGTTAATGCAATTTAAAATGTAGTATTTTAACACATTTTCCCTGTGTTAGGTGCATTTCTGATTGTCGCGAACGACCAATCAGCTCCGTTTCATTCTGATGTGACGTCATGTTGTGCAGGGGCCCTTAACCTGCCCCGTATCGTACTTCAAAGCATACATTCCTATACTGCATCATGTACACTTCCCATTCAGTGCGCCATACTACGGAGTACTTTTCCCTTTCACTGTATCATACTCCATAGTGTACACTCCGTGTTTACGATGTCATACCAAAGATGAAAGGCAGGTTTTATCTGCAACTCATTGACAAATATCAGCTTTTCACACCAAGACCTCCGCCTCTCCGTGCCTTCACCTCCGGGCGGCGCTTATTGTAAATCCACAGTCTTTCCTGTGGCGTCGTCTGCTTTGGAAAAACTCGGTGAGCGCGTCTCGAGGGGTCTGATGTTGTTCGCCGCGCGAGCGTGGTGCCCCCACCCACGCGCCGATGCTAACCCACCGCCTCGCTCAGGAAACTCCCTTCGGGACTGGGTGACCACCGCTCTTGCTCAGACCCGGCACGTCGCGCGACAATTTACAGTAAGGAGGTTTTGCTGACAGCAGCACCGCACACCAGCAGCGATCGCCCGGCTGAGAAGATATAAAGAGAAACCGGAGCGCTGTTATTGTGCACCCAGTATTGCAGTGGCTGCACTGACATATTCGACTATCCTATAAAAAAGTTTATTTAAATGATGCCGCCAATTCCCTTCTTCCACATCCCTTCCACTCTAAACGCGGACTGTTTCTTTAAAACCAGCGCTGCCGGGCGAATTGAAGTTAAATGGAGCCGACAAGTGCGCGGAGTGGCAAGCGGCAGTGCTTCTTGCGAGAGTCGTACAGTAAGTTGATTCTGGTAAATCTATTTTTATATAGCAGCGAGATGACACCAGGCACACCTAACAGAAGCTGCTAAGTAGGTTATTCCCCACCCGAAAAGGGAGCGATTTCAGCTGCCCCGCTCCAACCGCCTATTCATTCAGACCCAGCACCACCGCTCGATTTGTGGTGATATGATTAGCTTTATTATTGTTTCATTTGGGACGTTTAGCAGATGGGCTATGAACTATGCATGGGCCAAGACTCTCATACCCAGAGAGAGGTACGTTATGAAGCTGTAGAGATAGAGATGAAAGTCATTTTAAGCATCGATTCAGACCCTAGCGGGTGCCTCCCCTCGCTAGCCCAAAACGGTAGACTCGACTTTCCGTGAACAACTTCCTGTCGATGGCCCACGCGGCTGCTTTGCCATCAATCGCGGCCCTGCATGTGCCAGCTCTCCTATCTTTTACACCTTAGAGTTCAATAAAAGGCCTCCCTATAGCTGTGGACCAAGGTTTTTCAGCTCCTGCCCTCTGTGGCCAGTTTCCTACCAGAGTCTGTTCCCAATGTAGGCTGACCACCTGAAAAAGTGACCATTGTCAAAAGTCACATATCTGAACATCGTTCTCCCATGGCTTCTCCTCTTGAGGGTCATCGTGGCAGCATGCCTGGCTGGACAGAACAGAAGACTATATTATTCATAGGTCAGGACATTGATAAATCAAACACCACAGTGACTAATCTGAAAAATTCACCTTTGTGAATAACTGTTTTAGACAGGACAGTGGTTACTGTAGTTTTTAGTCAGTGCTGTTTGATAAAATTCTTCTAAATCTAGATTCTGGGAGATTGTCAGTTTCCAAACATGCATATGCTCTGCACACCCCTGCCAAATAACACCTGGGTTCAGTTGTGCCATTGTATTCATCAGTTGCGTTATACAGCAGTCAATATGCTATCGACATTTTACTTTGAATGCCAAAGGCTTCCTTGCATTGTTTCCTAGGCAATTTATTGGCCACCATCCATCTTCCAAACCTATCCCAGAAGCAATGGGCACGAGGCAAGGAACAACCCAGGATGGGGGGCCAGCCTATTGCAGGGCACATTCACACACCATCTACTCACACATGCACACCTACAGGCAATTTAGCAAGTCCAATTAGCCACAGCATGTTTTTGGACTGTGGGGGGAAACCAGAGTACCTGGAGGAGACCCCACGATGACATGGGGAGAACATGCAAACAGCGGAAACTCGAACCCGGGTCCCCGAGGTGTGAGGCAACAGTGCTAACCACTGCACCACCATGCCACCCTTTATTGGCCACCACCAAAAGGTTTATCGCAGTCTGAACTTATAATGATCATAAAAATCTATCAAAATTTAAGGCTTTTAAGTCTCCAAGACACTTAATTCCCTTCTATTTATTTAATTATTTTACAAAGTTTTTAAATTTATGGATTATTTAATCAAGTTGACATCATAAAGTCGATGTAGATGTTCTTAAATTACATTTAAAAGCACTTCACAATATCAGTGCTGGAGGTATCATCACAAGCTAATTCTAATAGCATATAAGAGCTCTGATAGAGTTCATTTAATGCCAACAGTACAATAAGTAGATGACGTCATAACCTATTCTGAAACGGCAATTATATTAACTAGACGATGAGATTAAAACAGTTTATTGCAACGGCACCTTTAGCTCCATCTGCTGGCCGAACACCAGATTTTCACTCGGGCAAACTTGCTAATTAATTTACTTACTTACTATAAGGGTAAACCACGCTATTAATAATTTCTGAAGGTGCAAATCTGGATTCGAACCCCCGAGGATTACTGGTCATGGTGTGATCGAATGTAGGCACTGCAAACAGAAATGAAGGGAAACACCCACCAGACGGCAAGAAATTACCAGATATAATAAAGTTGCTGAAAAAAGAAAATGTCGTGGTTACAGAACAGAACATATTGTTGTTTTAGCAAGGTAAATATACTGTCTTTATCAGTTTTTAAAGATTTTATTCAAATTCTAACAGTATACGCACAAGGTCGCAGTGCCCGCTTATTTTAGAACTTGTTAAATATTAAAAAGCTGTGCTATTTCTGCACAAGCATGCGGGCTGTTGTGTTTTCGTTGTTTCTGGCGGCACGATATGTGACGCGAACGCGAGGAAACACCGAGAACCTGCAGGAACGGTGTAGATTTCACTTTTTTTTTTTTTTTTTTTTTTTTTGTGGGTTACATCCAATATAATTCTGCAAATATGCACAAAATAAAGGCACCAAACATGTTCATTGTACGTTTGGAGAGAATAAATATTTAAGTCATTATATAGGCTACCATTTAACATAAACAAGATGATTCATAGATGTGCGCGTTTTCCTGGTACCAGTGACTGTGCTAATCTTCACTCTATTGCGCCTAATTTAGTGTATGTGCTAGCAAAATAACTCTTTTCACATTCCACGTTTTACTAAGATTATACACGTCAGTAATAAAATATTCAAGGTTCTGAAGTAAGAACAAATCAGAACAATCAACATTTAAAATACATTTTTAACATGCAGCATATTAGACAGATTGGCAGACGTAGATTTATGGATTATTTTGAGCTATTGTGCCTTTTGTATGCATTTGTGGGGCGCTGTGGGTGTTTGTGCAGATAAGCTTTCGCTCACACCTCCTTACTGGAAGATAGCGACGATGGCGGGGAACGTTTTTGCACAGGCTAACACAACATCCGCAACACTTTCCAGAGTATTATTATTAGTAACAATAAACAACAATATAATAATATTTGCAAGAACTGATAACGGTATCTCCATGTGGATAACACAAAAGGTCATTCATAATTACAGCAGTAAAAGTCCTGAAACAAATTACCAATGTAGTCCATGGAAATTTAGAATGATAAAATACTTCTGAATATTACGTTTTATAACGCACATCTGTCGATTTACTATTGTTTTAAACATTTCAGTGACTGTATAAGTCTCTCTAGGGACGTGTCTGTGTTTAATTTAAAAGCACATTTCACAATCTACTCAGTTTTAAACCATGAATAAACCATTTATTAAACCATTTATTTTGCCCAAGGGGGTTATGTGAAGTCCCTCAAACCGCTGTTTTTTTTCCTTTTTCCAGTGGTTATAATTTAGATTCACCACTAGATGGCAGGAGAAGCGACAATGAAAGAAATGCGGAAACATCCAATACTGATACGCGTGTGGCTAAATTACTTGTTAATTATTGAATATTTCGATTTACGACAGTAAATAAATTCTTTTACATTTATTTTGCCTGTGTTGATTCTCGGCAGTCCCATGTTATCCCGTATGTTTATGCCTTATACTTCCTGCAGCACAGAAGAAAATGCCCGTTTAGTACTTACGTTACTATGCCAAGTGAGATCCAGAGTCAGGCTTGGGTATTCGGGCCACTTCCGGGTGTGGTCACGTGGTATCAGTCGGCCAAAAGATACTGGTGCTTTATTAAGAGTTATATCACAGTTTATCTGAATTGCTAAAGCACATTTGCTGAAACCTTCCATTCTGTTCTCAGAACAGTTAACACAAAACCGACTTTTTAAACTACTTTCACAAAACCTTTCACCGATCATGCAAAATAAATCTGTTCAAAACGATTTTACATTTGCTCAAAACCAAATACTTCTCTTGGATCACACACAAGTTAATGTTCAATAAATAAACATTACTGAGAATTCATTACACGCTACAGCAAAAAATTGCAAAAAACTACCAGTCAAATCTGTTCCTGGCAAGCAGAGAAACGTTCACTGTGGATATGACCTTTTGCATGTTGTGTTGCAAAACTGGAAACCAACTGCACATGAGTACAGTGAAAACAGTTACTTGAACAAACAAATAAGAAAATTATAAATAAATGCATTAAAAAACAAACAAATAAATACATTGCTGTTAAGCAAAAATGTTTGCATTGAATGATACATAGAGCAATGTGTGATGTTTCAGGTATTCTGCACTCCCAAAAAAGTTACAGTAAAGGATAAAGTACAAATAAATATCCAAATGAAAGGCAAATTGTAGTAAAATGTTGTCCAACTGCCAAGTCAAAGTCAAGGACATACATTCTTTGTGCTTCATCATCATGTCTCAGGGCTGGGTCAGGACTTTGTCAAGAACTTTGTCTACATCACAGGAAATGCTCTCGCTTGCTGGGCAACGGGGGAAAAATCCTCTGTGGCACCCATCCATTCTTTGACATTGAACTTTAACTTACTTATGACACTTGCACTCTCACTCGGCACGTGTTCACTGTTCTAGTCACTCTTTGGCTTCTTCACACATCTAGAAATACGTTTGAACGATTTTGAGTCACTGTGTTTAGATAACTACTGTGTGCTGGTAGAATTTAAGTTTTGTGGCCTGTGTTTTCCATCGTGCATCAAAGTTCACAACGCTACAAAATGTAGTTTGATGAGTAAAAATTTGTTTAGAATTTAGCTAAAAAGGGCGACTTGGATATGCGAATTGCGTCTAACTGAGTGAATGTTATTTTACGTTTGTCCAAATTAGTGATTGATTTAATAAATGTGTTGTTTCAATTCACGGTTTTGTTCCAAGAATGGGGTTTAGTGTTTTAGCAATTCAGTAAAACTGTGAAAAACGTAAAGCACTCAGCCATTGCCTGATTTCACTTAACTCATCATACGGTTACGTAAAGCCGCCAATGACGTAATGGAGGCTACTGGATTCCCAAGTTGGCCTTGTCCACACCTGCAACAATATCTGTATATATGAACTCACCTTACAAAACAAATTCCTTTTTTTGTCTTTAACAACTAACAAATGCATCTGCTTTTTTATATCCAGGTTGGCTTTTTAGTTTTAATGGTAAGACTCTACAGTCATGCGTCTCAGGCCCAGGCACCAATCCTGTGACAGATTCTGATGGACATTTTGATCAAAATTTCACTTTTATTATGGACCCAGGTGGGTCTTGCCACAGACAGGTTTGTCGGTGTACAGACAGGTCGACGATCCCTGCTCAGGACAGCCTTTTATTATGGACCCAGGTGGGTCTTGCCACAGACAGGTTTGTCGGTGTACAGACAGGTCGACGATCCCAGCTCGAGAAAGTTACTTTGGCAAATGAATGAGTATTTGCAAAATCTGTCTCAATCTGTCAGAGTGCTTAAACTGTACCGTTGCAATTACAAAGCCAATAAATTGCTCACAACGGCTAAACACTGTCAAGCTATAATTTCTATCCTCTTGAATTCTCTTCTCAATCAGCAATATAAATAATGGAATTTTTAGAAAACCCTAGTAAGCATAATGGTTCAAATAAAAGTTCTTTTAATGCATCAAAACCCTGCAGCAGCCAGCTGCGCCGATCTGAACCTGCAATGACAGCTCGCATGCAAAGCTCCATTCCAGAGTTTTGTTTTCTAGTTCATT
Source organism: Brienomyrus brachyistius (assembly GCF_023856365.1). Lineage (NCBI taxonomy): Eukaryota > Metazoa > Chordata > Actinopteri > Osteoglossiformes > Mormyridae > Brienomyrus > Brienomyrus brachyistius. Next base: position 5,283,624 of record NC_064536.1, on the reverse strand, counting down.
TTGATAGCATGCCATCGCAGTAGCTGTTTTCAGGAGGTGTCTGCCATTTGTTCTAAAACCCGCCTTTGAAGACTGCAGCGATGCGCAGCCCGTGTAATCAGAAAACAACACGTTTGGATTCTGAAGTGTACAAGCAGTTACCGCTTATTATCATAGAGACAAGTCCAGAGACAGACCACCGTACACAACGACCCATATTTCCTGTTCTTAGAGATGAAGTCTGGAGCACTTCTCAGCCAATCCAAAACGTAAGGGTGAGGCTCCGAATCCAGACCAATGTTCATGCCGAGTTCCTAGGTTGAAAATGCCAGGTGTTTAAACTTTTTTTCCTCCTCATTCAGGTTCCTGTCTCTCTACATAACGTGAATCGTGCCGACCCCAGTACCAATCTGCCAGCACTTCCTTTAGCAAAGGTATTTAGTTACCCCATAAAAGTGGTTATGAAGTAAGCAAAATCGAATCGCATTAGGCTACATTTAATATTGGCACCATTCAGCGCACACCATGCTGAAAACTCAACGATAAACAACTTTGAAGACTCAAGGTTAAACCGGAGGTCACCTGCCACTGAACTGCCTTCAAAGTATGTAAACCTCAGCTATGTCACAGCAACGGCGCACGGAGAGGTTTTGCCAGTGGGGTTTAGGAGGAAATTTTCTTGTACATGTTCACAGGTGGAACTGAAGGCTGCAGAAAAACAGGTTTATTTTTAACCAAGAGGCTTGCATGTACTGGTCTGGAATAGTACAGACATGAGTGAATAAGATTACATAGATTTTGAGGTTCTAAATGCAAAATGAAACTGGAGTCCCAATTCAGGTAACAGCCTACTTACAGCCAACTAGCTTAACTCTTATATATAAAACTCTTATATATAAAAATGATGTAACGCTGCCTTAAAAATCATCTTCCTCCCAGGCTTTTCATAAAAAGAAAGAAGAAACATTATCAGAGAAGTAAAACCTATTTTTTTTTTTTGACAAAGTTTATTAACTGACAAAGTTCAAGGTTACATATTCACTACGCCGGTGATCTACACAGAACTACAGTACAGGGACAAAGCAGAACAACCAAATTCTCAACCAACTTAAACAGGGTGAAAGAAGCGTTAAATCTAAAGCAGAGAATCAAAAGAAAAAACAAAACAATGGAAATTCTCATCTGTGGTACTCAAGAGGAAAGAGAACACAAGCCACCATCGCTGGCTACCCTGATTATCTTCAGAAAGCAAGACGTGTGACCTTCACCCGATTCTGTGCCGCCCCGTCGAAAAGCCAGTCCGAAATATCCGGTCAGAATACTGCAAGTTTAGGCAGGCAGATGCCGCACCATGTTTACAAAGCAACTTCATTTTAGATCATTTTACAATCAAGAGGAAAATTAAGAAAATTTATGTCTATTAAAATATTGTGGCCAGACCATAATACCAAATGAACTGATTACATCAACTGTCTACAAGCAATATTACACATCAAAACAAATTTCATATAAATACTAATTATACCATAAAGAAAAATGTTTTGAAAAATCCAACACGACAGCCACACCTGTATAATCCTACCAGTAGTCATTTAAATTTCCCAGCAATTACATACCAATTTTCAAAATTACCTCACAAAGCCTCAAAACCGTGCCTCACAAAGTTTGTGCATCAGTTCCTGGCTGTTTGTACCAAAACAGGCTTCTGCTTTTTCAATGAATCAAACAAAAACCGTAGAGACTGAAAAGACCAATCTTGAAGAATTTAACACACTTCTTGTCGTGCATATAGGACTTGGACTGTTAATCATTTTTTACACAGCTGCACCTCAAATCTCTTGCTCATTTGGGAACCGCCCCCCCAAACCATGCAAAACAGGGGGGGAGTGTATACATTTCAGAGTATAAATCTCAGAAGGGTCCTCAGATATTGCCAAAGTGACACGAGTTCTTATAAGTAACTAGGTAACGTCACACATCCAGTGTTTACCGTCAAACTTAAAGAAAAAAAAAACATTTAGTGTTACTTCTGGACTCTGTGTCAAACTATTAGCGATGCGACGGCTACGTTTTGACGTGCTGAGTGAGATATCCACTGGATACTTGCATGAATCTTAGCTAATTAAAAGAATGAAATTAAAATGGAAAAAAAGAACAAGAATGACCTCACAGACGGGAATGTGTAACACCCTCCTTGTCATAATTTAAATCATCTCTTTCGTGCTTGAACGACGGCCAGCTCTCTTCTTTTTATTTTTTGGAAAGGGCAGCCGATTCTCATCTGCAAAAGTTCAATTCCTCGCCTACAGAAACTGCTCATCAGCCCCGAAATTTTTTTTTTTTTATACAGCTAATCACCTGAACCAAAGACTCCTGTCTGAAGTGGGAGAGAGACGGATTGTTTCGGTAGCCTGCGCCCACTCTGAGAAGCAGCTTAGTTCTTACGACGGTTGCGTTTCTTGCCACAAGCAGTTTGAAAGAAAAAAAGGATAAACACGGTGAAGTGACCTTTACGAATAGCCTCCATTTTAAATCCAGGCGTTAAACATCTATGCTAGCACATGACTTTAATACGTCAAAGGTCATCTTCTTGGGCAGCTGAGAGAGGGTACTTGTGACGTTTCCCATAATCCTCAGCACGGCGAGGCAGAGCACGATGGCTCCTGATTAGGCAGCTACAGGATATAGGGGGGCATGTTCGTCTGCTAAATCCACATCGGTGCTACAGAAACCGGCTGCGTCTTCAGGCACGTTCTGTTTGCTGGGTTACCCCCCCCCTCCCCCAAGAACAAAAGATAATGCTGGTTGTGAACAAGCGACATTCCATCACCATGTGATATGACACCCCCCACCCCCATTAGCGGTAGCATTAGCATCTAGCTCCCGCAGTATTCGCCACAGTCCACACCGCCAGGCGTCCTCGCCACCACTCCGCTAAACACGAGACAGAAGCACGAGGACGCGAACCCAGCGCTGCCCCCTCCCCCCCCGAAACCGCGACCAGCACAGCCTTTCAGCGCGGACGCCCCATTCAGCCCGAAATTCACACGGTCACCACACCACCCACCAAACTCCAGGTTATTATTCTGAAACACTCTCTGCGGACAATATCCGATCTCATAAGAATTACACGGAATAAAAGTGCATCTGGAAAGAAAAAAAACAAAATAAAGCCCATGGTCTAAAGATTAATATATTTTTTATACAAGGCCTTAAAAACCTCTAATAGAAAATAAGAGGATTTTAGAAATTAATATAAATGGCAAAATACAGTATGTATTAATTTTTTCCTTTGTGATTCCTCAAAAGAATTGGAGGAATGGTTTACAGAATGTAAAATGTATACAAATTGAAGATTTTTTTTCGTTGTTTTTCTCTTTTTTTAACACAATCAAGGTACATTTGTGTTCGTCTTTCATTTCAAGATTCAGGATTCCCCCCCCCCCCCCAAGCACTCTGTTTTTCTTCCTTTTCTTGGACACAAACACAACGCACACAACGTGCAGGTGAAACACCCTCCCCCCCCCGCCCCCCCTTTTTGGAAAGTGATTACATCATTTTTTTTTCCCCCCACGTTCACGTTCGACAGCAAAGAGACGTCAAAGGTAAAGATCACATGGCCGCAGGGACCACTCGCGCTCTTCAAGATGGGTCCAACTCTGAAAAGACCCACGGCCATGCTACATCTCGAGAAAGCGGTAAAGGGGGGGGGGGGGGGGGGCAGGGGGGGGAGAGAGAGAGAGAGAGAGAAAAAAAAGCAGGTGTTACTGCCCCTCTGACTGGCTGTCCGTTATTTCTCTCTGTAGTACAGCAGATAAGCCTTCAGAGCTTCCGGTAAAGGCAACATCAGAATTTTGCTCCTCAGGAGGTTCTGCTGAGGCTCCTCCAGCTTCATGACCTCACAACTGTCCTTCTCTTCCTCCTCCTTGCCGTCCTCTTCGATCCGCTCGTCCTCCTCGCTCTCGGCCGGCTGCGGCATGAGCTGGTTGCCCACGAAGACGTAGGTGTTGATGCGCCGGCGGCGGCAGCGCCGCCGCTTGCGCTTCTGGGGCGCCCTCTGTGGCGTGTTGAGGGACTGCGTCTCGTCGGCGGTCAGGTCGCGGAGGGCGCGGCGGATGTAGATGCGGGAGAGGTCCTGGAGGGTCCTCACGCTGATGGGAGCTACGGAAGAGGAATATAGTTGCCATAGTCTCGTCACCCTGGGACACCTTCCACAGGACGCCTTCGTTAATGGAGGAAAACCAGCACCCCCTGGTGGCCCCCTGGAATACTGTTCCCCAGCTCAGCTACAGTCCAGACATAAGAAAACTCTCAAACATCTGTTTAAGCAGTTAAGATAGACATTTTGCATAAATAATCACACCGAGGAGGTGTGTGGCTCAGCGGGTTGGGTCACTGTGCCTGTGATTGGAAAGTCTGCGTTTTAAGTCCCAGGGTTGGCAGAATGTCACCACCACTGGGCCCCCCTGAGCAAGGTCCCCCCCCCCCCCCAGCCCTGCTTCAAAGTACCATTTCTGGCTCTGAGAACTTTCACGCTGACCCGAGTGACCGGAGTTCTACTCGCAGGACCTAAATCAGACACCAAACACAGTGCCCTCCCCCTGAAACGCTGAGTGGACCTCCGGTACCGAATCCGTACAGCTCTGTAGGAACCCAGACGCATCTGCAGGGCACTCAGAAGGGACTTACGCAGCTTTACGGCGTCGGCCTTGTTCCCATCGCCACGGCTCTGCTGCACCAGGGGTGCGAAGGACACTGCCAGAATGTTCTTACTCTCCCAACTGCTCTGGCCGGTTCTCGTGATCTGAGTCAGCTGCAGGCACACGGATCCGTAAGCAAAAAAAGCCTCCGTTCAGAACCCAGTCAGTCACCCCACGCACCTCATGTGGAATGGGGTTAAAAACTTAATTAATGTCACAGAACTGCTTTTCCGCTTCACGTTTTCCTTAACTGTACATTCCCAGAACTAGGAGGCGTCTAATGCATTATGTCCATTTGCTCTGAACTTGCATTTTGCCATTAGTGCATTTGCACGACGTGTCACAAACACGCCGCAGAGGGCCTCGCCCAAGCCAGCCGCAATAGTCAGCTTCGTGGCTGACGATACCTTGCGAAAATGTGACCCTGCAACCATCAGGTCGACCCCTAACCACTAACAGCTCCGGCTGGCTGACGTCCTGCCAGAACCGCGCCCTTGTGCTCCTTTTCCTTACTAATAAGTTCAATCGTTTTTCAGTGCTGAGACACGGCAGGCCTGTAAATTCTCACGTGAAACTAGCAAAACAGCACGGGTGAGATGCCTAGTTTATAGACCGGAGTAGTAATATACCTTCTAAGCACCGATTAACTCACCATTTTCTACATGTATACTATAAACTGCTGAGTTCCAGGAAAAATCAAGTTTTTAAATATTGATTGAAATTTTGATTTTACAGAAAGAGGACATAGGCATGGTGACACCCCCCGCACGTCTTAAAGACCATGTCCTCCTTAAGGAACAAAGGGGCTTAGAGTAACATATACAGTATGACAAATATAAGCAAAAATGAACTGCTTGATCTCAGCAGGATTAAGGACTAATTGTGTCGATATCAACCCTCGTTTCTGTCCAAGTACCTAAATATGACTGAATTTCATAGTGCGTTTTTAGAGCTGGACATTTTTTCGAGCCGAGCCTGACGACGTGATAAAAGCAGCCGACTGACCTGATCCTCGATAGGCATGACGAGGATGCCCCCCACCTTCAGCAGGATCTTCATGTAGTTCTCATGGTCCTTCTGAACCCCAGCTCCGCAGTAAATGCGATCGTACTGGTGGCTATCTGACGAGATCTCTAAGCAGTTCCCCACCACAAACTTGGGTTCACAAAACTCAAACCTGGTGGTAAACGAATAAATAAATAAAAATAATTAATTACAGCGCCCTCTGCTGCCAGGGAGATGCTCCTGCAATTGCAAGATAGGTAGGTGGATGAATTAATTGTATCTTTAAAACAGAACTACAAATAAATACTAATCATATGGATGCATTATGGAGGACCAAACGGCAGAGCCAGAATTCATGTCTGACTCACTTATCAAAACTGTCGCTGTTCTTAATAAAGTCGTCCAGCTTCTCTCTGGCATATTCCACCACGTCGGTGTGGAGTTCCACGCCATGGTTCACCCCAAACGGACCTATATTCCATCAGACGCAAGACGAAGGTTTAGGGGCAAAGGATGCACCGTCAAACATGCGGTTTGTGGCGTCATGGTGACCGGAAACACACGCTCGCTAACACACCAGCGCTCCCTGCTCCGCCCCGTACGCTCGTGAATGCGTACAGCTCCACCGCGAGTCGCCACCTCCTTTCTGACCATAGAGCCATGTCACAGACACCCTCCTCTGCAATCTCCTCTGGCAGCATGCGACTCCCATGTCATGGAAGCACCAACCCCCCAACCCCTAAAAATCAACCTCATGATCCACGACAAGGCAGAGAAAGGCCCTAATTGTGCATAAACGGGAAAATGTATGACTGCAGATGGTCCCCCATCCTTAGAGTACAGCATACCACTCTGACAGCCGGATATTACACAGGCCAACTGCAGTAAGTGTACAGTAAGGGGGGGGGGGAGTTCTCCATTATTAATTGCTAATTTATTATTATTAATTTCTAATTAGATGGGTTACATCTACACTCCCGGTGGAATGCTAGTTGCGTGTTGCCGGTCACTCGAGGTATGACGCATCACGCGGTGAAATATACTCATGAAACATAACAAAAGTCTTGTGTTGTGACTACAGCAATGGACTGAAACGTTATTTGCAAAGTCTGAGTTCAGGTACTTTGGAATTCTTCTTGGAATTCCTGGCAGCACGAGACCTCAGGGTCAGAGCTCAGGGTCAGCCATTTATCCGGCACGCCTGGAACGGGTTTCGGGGGTTTTTGATGGTCCCAATAACAATATGACTATTCTGTTGACTTTGGGATGCAAATCAGCAGAGTTGGGTAATTCAGGGCCAGAGAATAAAAGTCCAGACCAGGATTTTCTTCCAACCAACCAGTTGAGTTCTCTGTGACTGTGATTCTTTATGCTCAACCGGTTGGGTGAAACAAAATCCTGGTCTGGACTTTTACTCTCTGGACCTGAATTACCATAGGCACAGCAACAAACCTGTCCGATACATTTACACCGATGTGTCGAGTATCTTTGGGATCTAGAAAAGCACAGAAGGTTGACTAGCCGAACAGGAGGTTCGTTAAGTAAGGCTCAGGCATTTAGCAAAGCCAGCTCTGCAGCGTACATTTCCGGCAAACTGTAGCATGATTATGAATCTGAGGAGCCATCGCTAAGTAAAGAGTCAGAGTAACCTGAGCGCCTTGTGAGAGTGGGGGGGGGGGGTGGTTACATGTGAAAATGAAACACTCCCCTCTACAGCAGACAATAAAAAATATTTCCTTAATAAAATAAAGGTGTTTTCTTAATGGGGGAAACATGTAAGCTTGAGTGAAGAGCTTATGGACGTTACTGACCCCGACCTCGGATCTCCACCCTGACCTTACCTATAATCAGGCCCACCATGGTGCTCAGGTAGCCAGTCCCGCTTCCCAAGTTGAGGAAGGAGAGGCCTTGGTGGAGCTTCAGCGCCTCCATCACCTCGGAGTAGATGCACGGCGCTGAAAGGTGGATGTTGCCATGCTTCCACGCCAGGTCCTTGTAGGCATTGTCTCTGTAACCTTCCAGGTAGTAGTCCCCGCGGTCGATGGCCCGGAAGGCCTGCTCCACCCTCTCCGTGCGGATGTACTGAGCCTCCTTCAGGTTGTCGATCAGGTCGTCGTTGTCCTCGCCAGCGCTCACGGCGCCCCCCATGGCTGCTGGAGATCTTTGGTGCTCGTGCTCTCGGGCCGCCCCTCTCGCCGCCCCCCCCCACCTCACCACATGGACACCGGGTGGCGCTCCTCGGGCTCTCGACGTCAGACCACCGGCGCCACAGTCATCAAGGGAACTGGGGGGGGGGGGAGACAGTGTGCGGAGTGAGATGGGGGAATGCGGTTCTCCAGCAGAAGGTCTAGAAGCTACAGTCACAGGGCTGACCCAGATCATGCAGCCTGACCCATGATCATTGCACTCCAGGGGTCTATGTGGGCCAGTGACTCCGATGACCTGGGAGGCGGATGGGGAAACAGCCACACGGACTGGTGCCTGGCCCAGATCGCAGGCTGTGAGCTGAGGTCTGCCCCTCCCAGAGGGAGAGGCAGCTCCCACAGCAAACTAACCCGTCGCCAAAGCTAGATGAAAACACAGCATGCCCCCCCATTATATATCCGAGCCTTCCTTTAATTTAGTCATTTTTAATCAACACAAAAGGTAGATAAATTGCTCAAAACTTGAATCCCCATGAATTCAGAGGCTTGGTTCCCTCCAGGATGAAAACAAATAACATATTACATTACATGACATTTCTTTTAGCCACGCTGAGAGGACACGCATTGTCTCTCTATATTCATCACACATCTGACTGACCGGTTATGGACACAAAGCTAAGCACTACTAGACAATAAGAGAGGCTCTTCAGTGCAATACCACACTCAGAGTCCTTAAACATCTACATTTCTCAGAACCACTTGCAACTTCAATGATATATACTCTATATCAGCTTATGAAGTCATACAGACCAGACTGAACCTGCAGCCCTGCCATTTTCACAGTAAACAAAGTTCTCTAATTGTACTGGAGACAACGTGCTGGTTTCCTGTCTTCTTACGATGGGGTATTTCCACGAGTCGAGCTTCATAAACACAACCGGTGTACTTGACACAAATTCAGATTTAGAGACAGAAAACTTATTTTGCTTTTGCTTATACGAGTTCCTCCGCAGGCGATTACTGAGCACGGCTATTAAGAGCAGACACCCGGTCAGGTGCCCCCCCCGCACCACAGCATGCCCACCGGAGAACGTGCAGAACCTGCAGAACCTGCCAAAAAAAAAAAAAAAAAAAAAAAAACGCCCTGATGTGAGAGTAAACAAGAGTGGGCCGCCTTTTTCACTCTTGACAGTCATCTTTCACAGATTTAAAAGCCCCCAAAATTAGAAAAGCTAAAAAAGGTCAGCTGAACCCTCTCTCCCCCCCCCCCCCCCCCGTCTGACAGGCCGTCGAGAAAATAACAAAGACACATGGGTGCTTTTTTCGCCACCACATGTCACCGAATCCCAGAAAGTTTCCTTCGCTCGGCTGTGAATATTACACCGATTCCTGAGACATTTCTCTTGAAATCAATTCACCTCTGACACGGCATTCACAGGAACACAGGACCGAGAGAGTGAGGGACGGAGCGGGCAGTGAGCTCGAGAAATAACACAAGGATTCCGCACCTCAGTGTCGTCAAACGGGGAGCGACGAGCAGAAAACCGCGACCAGAAGAGAAGATCGTAATCAGCACAAGCTCTCTAAACTTCTTCTAAAACAAAACACCTTCACCATTCATGACTTAATGAAATGATACATTATACGAGCTGCAGCTAACATGACTGGGCTTGAAGCAAAGTCATTCCCAGATTTGTTTTTCGTTGGGGAAGGGGGCAGAAAATTGAGAGACGTGGAAAAACCACGAAAGGTCAGCGACATATTCTAGTAGATCTACAAACCGCACCCTATGGGGAAGGATCTCAGTCCCATGTGGTGTCCAGGTAGGCAAGAGGACAGGCTCAAAATGAAAAAATAAATAAATAAATCAAACCCACGAAGAACACAGTGAACCTGCCAAGGTTCTTGGGGTCCAATAACTGTACACGACGGACACCAAGCGTGAGCAGCTAGGGGGCAGCGTATCACAGCAGCGGGCAAGACGCCGAGCTCAGGGGCATTTATGAGTATCGAGCAAGAAGACGTGCGACGACCCAGAAACGCGGTGACCACGATCCAAGTATGACATGGAAAGGGCTGCCCGTGAAAACCTCAACGAGAAGCAAGTAGAAGTAAAAAAATATATTTATCACAAAGACTCCATTTCAGGCCATTACCCTGTCTTCCCTCTTTACATGTTGGAGATGGTTTCAAAGAATGAAAGGATTCAAGATTCGGAGACAGGTACTGTATAGACCTTAAAAGTGGTCAGAGAGTTTTATTGGAAGCTACAAACAGACTCATTACTTCATCAGTTGTCCTTTGTACAATGTACTTAGGAATTCTGTTCCTACAAACTCCATCTTGCTGTCCATGAGTTTTTGGGGTCAGAGCCCAAGGTCAACCAGGGTCCAGCTTCCCAGTAGCAGTTGGGTTTAAGGGCCTTGCTCATGTGCTATGATTACCGTCCTGCCATGGGGCTCAAACCCACAACCTTCCGAGACACAGGCTCAGATCATAACATGGCCCTGGCGAGGGCAGGAAAAGGATGAGACAGGAGCCGCATGAAAAATATCCACAAAGGTAAATCCCCTTATATCTGAACAGCTCACACGTTCGGTTATTTTTTTCCATTCCACGAGCCGTTAGTTTCAAACCGGTGGAGGAAGGAGCATCACGCCTGTACCGGGTCTTTGTCCCACTTTTCAGTTTGCACTCCTGCACTGCAGAGTCCTCCCGAGTTTTCTGCAGTAAAAATATTGCCGCCTAAAATGGGTCAGGTGCTGTTATTTTAAAGGAACGTGCGGGTGGTCGTGTGCGACACGTCACAAAGCACTTAAAGCAATTTCGCAGTCGCTTGGAAAGAAAAAAAAATAAATCACCTTGGTTGACACGCTGAACTAAGAAAAAAATAAACAAATAACAGCAGGTTAGGATGTGGGACCGGAAGGTTGCTGGTTCAAATCCCACTGCCAGTAGAGTAATTTCGCCGCTGATGCCATGAGCGAGGCCTTTAACCCCCAGTTGCACCAGGGACTGTCTGACTCTGCTTTCTCAGATGTACATCGCTGTGGATGCAATCAACTGCTAAACGCATAATGTAAATGGTGCGATAAAATGGGAACTGGGGGAGTCCCTATCTTTCGCACTGAGCCACGTCATGCGTCTGTGACTGACCTCGCCTCTGCTCACACTCACACTGAGATGTCTGTGTGCTGCAGCTCCGTCAGAAGACCTCACCATTCTGACACTGGCACACCAGCCCACACAATTAAACCCCCTTGTCCCGCTCGCCGGGAACAAGAAACCCATTCGCCACGTCTTCCTGCGCCCGCAGCCTGACCGCAAAACGCACAAGCAGCCGCTTTACAGCTCCTTGAAGACGAGGCCGTCTCTGTACGCGGCGACGTTCCCAGACGCTTCCGTTCGTTCGTTTATAAAGCGTACGGACGGTGCCGCAGACCCAACGTTTATGATGTGAGCTTTACGGAGAGAGGCAGCAGAATGTAAACATGCGGGGGAGAGGTACACACGTCTATCATTATCCTGATTGTTCCCCCCCCCCCCATTTGGCAGGTCAGATACTGGCATCAGATGCGACTCGGTTTACAAAGACACAGGACTCCGCCCCCGGAGGAATAGGCGGACTTAATTGTTAATTTCACCAACATACAAGCCATGAGAGGTTAAAAAAGGAGCATCATCTGAGCGGTGTGCCCTGCCTGTCCATCAGGCGGTGGGGGGGGAGAGGACATGCGCCCCTGCTTCCCATCATCCTCCACGCCGACCCGGAGCAGCTCAGCTCTCAGGCTGCGTAAACTACAACTAGTTAAACATGTGACTCACAGATTTCAAAACACACAAACCATTTTGAGCAAAAGCATGATCACAACTGCAGTTATAGAATCTACCAGCATATTTCTAAACAAATTAAAAAGCAGTCATGAATAGACCACAACGTCATGACTGAGAGTTCTAAGATTCCAAAGATTCCCCAAGCAAGAATGGGAATCCAGCATCAATAGTAAATAACATTCTGTTGAAAGTTTATATTTCAAGAACCCACGCAACGGAACATGCATGTAGCTTTCGTGCATGTTATTCCCAGCTTTCACACTAAATGCACAATCGAGTACCAAATCGATCTAAATGGACATGACTGCCGGTTGTATTTCACGCCAATCTGATGCCTGTGCTCTACAGGCGAGGAAAAATCGTGCGTCGTGTGCAGTCTCAAAAACAAACAAAAAATCTATTTTTTTCAAGAGATGACAGATGTGGGGAAGAATTTGAGAGCCGGTGTAATGCGAAATCGATAATGGACACTCAGGGACCTTTCTGGAAGGAGCATAAGCGGTTAGCTGAGTCCTCGGGTATCACAGCCTTCGTGCAGCCAAGGCAAGCAGCACATGGCCGTGCTCCCCGATCGCAGAGAGGAAGCCCGCATGGCGCCACACTGAACAGCTACCAGACGCCGCTAAAAAACCAGGCCCCCGCAAGGCCTGGGCCCTCAGCTGAGTGACAGTATGAGGGAGCAGGTCTGTCACAACAAGACGAAACACAATTCATGACAGAGGACGCCCGGCGTCACATCCTACCAGCTTAGCGTCGCGCCTTTTGCTGCCTTTTAAAAGAATTGCTAACAACACAGCAACAATATTTTAGAAATGTTTATCTATCCGCGCCGTATTTCAGGAAGATTTTTTTTAAAAAAGCAAAACGATAATAATTACCAAGACACCAATGCAGCACTTCTGCTACAAATTAAAATATTAATCCATAAAGATGATGAGATATATATTTAGACAGAGGTTAAATAGAGATCTTGTTAAAACTATGTTCACAGTCAAGACATTCATCTTTATATATGCAATTCCTTTTGATTTTTTTTCTCCTATGTATACATTTCAATTATTGTATCTTCTATAGCAAACCAGATTACTACGAGTGACACCACTTGTAGTGGAAATGTGTGAGGAGTTGAGGGACATTTACATCACAGCCATGTAAACCAAGCATAATTTGACAAGTCAGTAGTCTTTCCTGTAATTACCCACATTGGTCATGGTGGTTGGAAACAAACCCTTGCACTTCAGATGCATATACCTGACTTAATAAGATATGTGTCTGCCATTTTGGGTATTAAAAAGGGTCTTCCTTCCCAGACTTGGTCCTGGATCCTTAGTTGCTGAGGTTAATGGGATGGAGGCTGGGTTGATCACAAAACACGGGCTGGAAATCACCTCTGCATTTCTAACGCCTCCATCTCAAAGTCAGTGCGATTCTCAGGGTCCAGAACACCAAGGTCCCCGAGTTCAGTGCCTGTCCTCCGGTATCAGCGGTGACGCAAGGACAGGTCACTGTACACCAGACCGGTACCGGCAACCTAAAGTCAAGCTTAAAGGTGACAGATGCCTTATTCGGCTGGTGAAAAACGAAAGCAGGAAGTCAGAATCATCCCTGGTGAACAAGCTGGTCAACGGGAAGGGGCGCATCAGCATCTCACCTTCTATTTGCACTTAATAAAATGCACTTCGCAGCCTCTGCGGGCTAATGATGTACCTGTGTCATAACGAAGTGGCTGTTTAAACCTTGCGAGAGTCACAAGACAGTTCATTTCTTTGACGTGACCCTCCAAAACAAAGGCAGGAAAAAGTTCATTAGCTCTGTGGAGTCAATGGTCCGGGAGATGTGGAAGCTCGCTTACGACAGACAATGGAATTCGCTAAAGTCATACCGTTCAACATAAACAAGGAAATATTTTGCAGCTGTCCTGACATGTATTCAAATATTATATAACATTATCCATAATGGTGTTCTTAAGAAAAACATTTACTGCAATCAGGAAAAAAACAGCTTTAATGTATTTATTATGCAACATTCTGCTGGAGTTTTATTTAAAAATAGAACAATGCAGAATATCAAACGTTACACACAAACTATATAGTAATTTTTACAAACGACTGTATACATGACACTATTGCAAGAGTATGCTTTGCCTTATTTTGAATAACAGCCGCGTTTCTCCCCTTTAAACTCAAGTCTCGCTGCAAGGACAGTTTCTGAGACAGTGTTATAATACCCGGAACCTCCACATTTCTTCATTTACCTCAACAGTCATCTGTACTTATGTCCTACTGAATATTTTCCGGCTTATTTTTCGGCTTGCGCAATATACCCCTGCCTTTAGTTGCTGTTGGCGTTACATAAAGCTTTTATTCTTATTTGGCTTTTGCACATTTCCTGGATCGACAGCTCCGACTGCCTCTCACAGCGCTCAGTCTATTGAAAAACACAAGCAAAATACCCAGCCACGGTTTAGGGATCGTCGGAAATGTCCACACCACATGCGAAAGCTAGCTTTTGCCCTACAGCAGTCCGCAGTTTTACAAATAGATTGACGCGTAGCTACTTCCCCTTTTAATAAAAAAACTGTGTATGGTCACGGTAAACGTTTATGCAATGCGAAAAGTTTATAGACATGGCAATTGTTTTCCACGGAGCCGTAACATTTAAATACGATCCCTTATTTTGTGTGGAAAAACTTTCCACTGACGCCATCTCGGCAGCAACAAAGAGTCTCCATCAAGTCGGTGTAGTACATCTGCAGTGCGTTTGTATTGCATGACAAAACTATATTATTATTTTTTTTCTACTGTTCTTGGTGTTATTACCAGCTATCCAGTTATTTGTTCACGTTAACGCAAAGCATTCACCAGATGCTTTAGACACACGTAAAACACACGTTTAACACACGTAATAGTTATTTTGAAAATTAAAAATTAAAAAAACAAATTGCAAGACAAAATGACATCATGCACACGCTGAAGCGAAGTGCGGGCAATCATAAGCCCTTCTGAAACGCCTTCATTTACCCATGCGTTACTTTCAAGATTAAATTTCATTTTAATGTGTGTTTCACCCTTATGGAGGTTAGCCGTCGCAGCGAGGGCCTATTCCTCCTCGTATCATCAACTTTCTTAAAGTAAAAAAAGGCAAACGAGCTCCGGGGACATGCACACAGGGACATGCACGCATCTAAGCAGCCGTCTTTAACTTACACGATCTTAAATTACTGTCGGGGCTCCACTTGGAGCTTTTATGATGGTTCGCTCAAGCAAGAAAAAAAATAGCTCGTCTACAGCTATAATAACCGAACCCTCTGCTAAATGCCCGAAATTATTATTCTGAAAAACAGAAAAGTCAATTCATTTATCAGAGGCCACGATGCAACCCCCGTTACACAACAATAAAAACTTAAGTCCGATCAGGGGCCCATAATATATGACACGCGTAGCCATATTAGATCCAGATTCGTCGTCGAGTGCCGCAGCCGCATTTAGTGAAATAACCCTGTTTTCTCGTCGCGATCGGTGGCCGGGGGCGAAGCGCGGAGCCCGAATGCTGGGCCGATGCCGGGGCTCAGGGCAGCCGCGGCCGCCCGTCCGCTACTTCGCAACAACAAACAACAAAATGTCGACATGCGAGGTTTTTAAAAGGCACCACTCACCTAGTTACGCCGCATATGTCACCGCAGCCGAAAGGAGCGAGATCGCACCGAAACGGGGAATAATATCAGGGTCTTTCTGTGGTCGCTCTTCTCCGTTTTTTGAGTATGCGGCCAGATATTGAGATGTTTAAAAAGCGCAGGACATGCTGGCGTCTCTTCGGATCGGCGCAGGAGAAACAGCTGAGAGGATGTAAACATATGTCACGTGGTGAGGCGCCGATGGAGCCGCAGGACCGCAACCGGACCCGGTCACGCTTCTGCGACCGGCCGCTGGCAGGCCCGTCATCTCTATACCTGCATTTACAATGATATTTCAAATGATGACCATTATTATTCTGCATCCATAATTTTGGGCTGTCGGTGTAAGTTTCCGCATTTGCGTCTCGGCGCTGCAAACCACCGTTTGCAGTTTATTTTCCGCGCACGTTTCCCTAGTCAGGCCGGAACAGACCATTAACGTTACCGTAACCTGAACGTTATGTCGGGGGGAAGGGGTTTACCTGGAGGTAAATAGATACTCCTGTTTTTGTTTACATAACGATTCGCAGCCTGTATGACATTTTAATTGCATTGTAGTGTTTCGTAGGCAGTGTATTTTCTTCCGATAACACAGTTTGATATTAATAAAGAAAACTCCAGGAAGCCATTGCGTTTTACGTTTTACGTGGCGTGGTGTCGTTCATCGCACTGGTCAGCACGTAAATAAAGTTACAGATCCAAATAAACCGAGTGCATCTGGTTTACCCGTTAAAAAAAGAGAGTGAAATGTACAGAAAAGCAATAGTATGGGGGTTGATCGTAGCTTATTACTGCAGCAGCTGATCCCGACTGTATAGGGGGGGAGACACCATCCATTCACCATTTTCTGTAACTCTTGCCTGGAGCCGGACCCAGAAGCCCATGTCAAGGGTTCCTCTATTATCCCCCATCTTGCAACCTGTTATCCAGTTTTGGGTCGTGAGATTCTCCTATGCAATTATGCTGTAATTATAATAATAGGCTCCACCAGGGGCGTGTGTAATTCGTTTACAGTGAACGAACGGCTCAGTATGAAAACAAGACTTGCCACTTAAAGTGTGTGGATGACCAGCACCACCACTGGAGTGTTTGATAGTTCTTTTTGCAGTTAATTGACATTTATCTAATGTCTAATCCAAAACTAAAGTTTGAAATCGGCGTTTTGACATTTATCGCGAAGGAGCTGTCAAGTCAGACGCACATTTCTGCGTGTATATCCCGCCAGTGCTGCCTGGCAGCTTTAAGACTAAACTGCTGAACCTTTGTTTATTACAAAAGGGGCTTTGTTGCACAGGCCGCTATATCCGTTAGCGCTGCTAGTGCTGGGCATAATCACACCGCCATGATCGTCATCATGCAGATGGCTGGGACGTGCACTCACTAACCTCCACGTGATTTCTAATGGTCCACCCCACGCATTCATAACACATCCTTAAATGCATTAATTAAAGGCGCTGCAAATGACAACTGCAGTTTTCCTAACAACCAACCTCTAAGCCTTTAAAATTGATGAACTTTAACGTTTCATCAAATCACATGTCATACATATTTCATTGTATTGTTTTATACATGATTATTGATTTTCCCACGAATTACGTAAAATATACTTCCAGGAATAGAAAAAAATGACTTCGGTCTGCCATCTAGTGGCTATGCTTTGGCAGTGTAAAACTTACTTATATTTTTGTTTTTATTCGGATATGCAATTGGTGGAATATTTGTGCACAGAGTAGTAAGAGAGGGTTAGGGTTGCAATTAAAACGTTTACTTAAGTTAGCTAGATTTCTAAAAGAAGCTTAAATGTTGGGCATCATTAAAAAAAAAGAATACAGTCTTCAAAAATGTACCTTTTTAACTTAAGCGTAGCTCCTGGTCAGCATTGATATTAACAGGTATGGTGTTTAGGAAAAGATGCTTATCAGACGTCTTAGTCGGAATACTGACTGAAAATTAGAAACCATTCAGCCAAATGAACATCCTCTTAATTAAATGCCGGTTCGGTGTAACTCTGCAGGTAATTTTAAAGTTCGAAAAAAAATTGGGAACTTGCCTTAAGTACCAGGTTCAGATATATTTGGCAAAAATGTAAGATATAAAAATGCTAACGATTTTATCAGCGAAACGTCGTCTGTTTTATTAAGGCCTATTTATCGTAATAATTGCTTTTGGTTGATTGTCTTGGGTCCATATCAGAGAGCCAGAAAAAACACACTATTTTTTGCAATAATGAAATCATTCATCTTAATGTCTATGAGGTCGTTTTTACAATTACATGCATGTACAGTGCCGCCTGTTCTTATTTTAATAGAAAAAGTAAACAGCAATTGATAAATCACGTGGGACTGGTTTTAGTCTGAACATTTGCACAACTCTATTACCACGAAACAAAGAAAGCTGTATGAATGGCCGTGTTCTGTCTCGTGGAAAGGGCAATCAGTCGCATTTAATGTTAAACCAAAAGTATTATTACTTTTGTTGTTATTATTACTGAAGAAATATTGAACACTTCAGGGCGGCCAAAAATGCGTATAAAACGGAATACATCCCAAAGTACAAACAATTCAAGTGCATGTAAAAGACCCTTGAAGTCAGTTGCGGCTGAATTACGGAAGACTGCCCTCCGGTTACGGATAACATCGAGTTGTGCATTTACACGCTCACACGTCAGACCATTTGAAAAGTTTTATTTCTACCATACACAAACTGTACAACACAGCGCATATCTGTTCTGAAATAGTAAAAGTTTCGGGAAACCTCCATATACAAACTACCTGAAATGAAAAAAAAAGCATAACTCATTTTAATTAAAAAGAAATTAACTAATTTACAATACAGTCTCATAGTACCAATATCGTTCGACACAAAATCCAGGTCACGTTACAAAACACATCAAGTACAAACAGGGAAAAAATAAATATTCTTCACAAAACTTCCTGAGCAAACAATACGTGGCATATAAATTAAATATTAACAATTACAAATAAATAAGCAGAATTATAAAGTTATACAGTTATCATGAATTTCAACAAAATTGCTGATAAAGTTTATTAAAATTACAATTTAATGAGTTGATTCTTTTTGTATAAAATAAAACATTTCTTTGCATTAAGCCATTGTTCATCCAGGTGGAAGGTTTTATAGACATATTTCATTAATTTAAATAGTGGAAAATGTATAGGCCTAGTCTACCTCATTGTGTAGCAGTTTTGCAAGGTTAACCAACACGTTCTTGGAAAAAAAAAATTTAACATGTAATAAAACCATCATCAAAGGTTTTGTATTCAGTTGAATGTTTAAATATTATACAGTGGAAATAACAGTTCAATACATCAAAGTAAAATGTTATTTACTTTAAGGTGAATTACATATCGGATGAGTAATTCCAGTAAAACATTGAAAGGTTGTCTGTGGTTCTTAATACCTGTTTTTATGGGTTGGCGTACTACAGAAGTTGGAAAAAGGGTTCCATTTAAACTGAGTCATCTTTACAAACACAAACGGCGGCATTTTAATCCTGTTAAAAACAAGACGATCTTTTTTTTAAAAAAAAAAAAAAAAGTAAACGACATTCAAGGAGCACTGTGAAACTTATCAGTACGTTGAGTTGCATACATATTTTGGAGCGTTTCCTACACGAATAACGACATTATCTTCATTTGGCAAATGCAATCTTATCATCTGCGGAAACCCTGTAATTAAAAAGTGACTAAAACAGGATCATGGTTCCGCGCGCGGCGGTGTTCTGCACGCGCCGGACGACCGCGTGTCGTTTGTCGGAGATAAAACGATAGTCGTAACTCCAGCTTTCTCCACAGGAAAGAGTAAAATAATAATAATAATTCATAAACACATTTAAAAAAATGAAACCTTGGCAAAACTTTCTTTAGGAGCAGAGCCTCTGATCGGGCATTCCGGGATGTGAAATGCAGGATTTCCTTTATAATGTGTGAAAAACTGGAAATAAAAATAGCCGTTTTCAGCTTTCATACATACAGACTAACGTCAATATCCTCAGGTGTGTCTTAAAGCCGTTGAATACAGTACAGAACTGCAAAGCACAGTTTATGTCCACATGGTCGGTTCGAACCACAGGCGTAATTGTCACCGTGGGGAACCCGCGGAAACCATATCCCCAATTACACTGCGGCTCATTTTATAACCAGGATGCCAGTTGAATCTGAGCCTCACAGAGCAATCCATCAGGTTATAATTCACATCAATCTTATTCTACTTTCGAAAACTTTCCAAAGGTGGGAATTTTAACAAATTTAAATTCCGTACGGATTAGATCCACCTGTGGCACTTTAAGCGATCTGGCGGTCTGTATGGTATCCTACTAGACTGTGTGATTATAAATCTAGGATGCAGTAAAAACTGTAGCGCTTTCAAGCTAGAAAAAAAACCTCACTACTTCTTTTCTTTTAAAAATAACTGTACTGTATAATAAATTAGACACCATTTCACATAATACTATTGTACCACAAAACAGTGAAAACTATGTTTCATGTACACATTTACAGTTAGGCACATATATGCACACACACGTGTGCACACAAAAGGCAGTTCATATCAATATAGTTCAAGACAAAAATAAAGACCTAGACTGTGATGTTACGGTCTGGTAGCTTCAGGACCCAGCGCCTCAGCTCGGAGGCTAAATCAGACATTCGGGTAATCAAAAACAGGAGAGGAATGCTGCTGTTAACTCCGTGTGAGACTCCGTGTGGATTTCAAATATACAACTTATGCTGCTGAAACCGTTTCTCTAACGTTCTCCAAAACGATGATTCCCAGCGAGTTATTTCGCACGTCTGCTTCACTTAAAGACTGGAGGATGCATCGCCACTAGGTGGCAGCAACGAACCATAATTTAGGCAGAAATTAAGTCTGACGTTTTTGTTTTTTTTTTCTTAATAAAAGACGTAACGTAATATAAAAAAGCCCTATGAGAAATATCTTAGAATGGAAGGTGCTAAAATATTTACAGTGTGCGGAGAGTCAGGCTGCTGTCCAAAACATCAAGTTAGCAGCTGTATGGTTTTAAAAGTTCTTTTTAAAAATGATCAGTTGTAGGAGCTAATAAATAATAATAATAGTAACAATAATAATAATAATAATAATAATAATAGGAAGAGGAACAAGAAGAACATTGGGTGGGAAAATAAATTAAGACAATAAATAATAATGTGTAATACATACAAATAAATACAGAAGTCGATTACAGCAAACAATACAGGAAAATTAAGTGCAAGGGGATAAAAATTCGTCACATAAATAAGTAATGCAAATTGCTTTTTAAGTCCTTAACATATCACGGCTGGTATGATTTTATTCAGTGCAATATGTTTGCTGTGAAACAGAAAATGCATCCCGAAAAGTCTCTTGAACATGCAACCAGTGCTCCTTACTGGGATGAAGGGACTCTAAGGTGCGCCGTGGTGCTGGTGGGAGGGCGGGGGGCGGGGCTTACACATGGATGCCCTTGACTGCCTGCTTGATGCTCTCCAGGAGAGCTTTGCACTCCGGCGAGTAGTCGTGCTCCGAGTTGTTGTACATGTCGGTCAGTGTGTTCACGTAGGCCTCGAAGTTCTGCTCACAGATGGGCCCCTGCAGAACATTCCAGTTCCTTTCATTAGTGCACTTATCGCCGACTCACAGGTAGCTAAATAAACCCGGGCTAATCTATGCTGCTCAGCGCGCTTTTGCCGTGCTTCCCTGACAAGCCATGGACATGGTCCCGGGCGGAGACAAAACAACGAGGGTGCGTTGCACCGCTCGCGACAGGCCTGCCGATTACTCCTCCCACAAATTTATCGCTGCGCTCTTCGCTGTCACAACACTCGGGCTTGGTGAAAATCAAGTCACAATGCAGCTTCCAGCTTCCTTTCAGTGCCTCACTCTGAGATTGGTCCTGACAAACGCACATTCCCACAGAGCTTTAAGTACATTTGAGCACAGACTGTGTAGGATGACATCCGTTTAAATGGCTGCAAACAGGTAGCCTTGGGGGCTCTTTTTAATATATTAGTCATACAGGCTGTACGCATGGATTGCGTGGACTGCAGCTTCTCTGGAATTCTTGAAAAATTGGTTTTGAATTAGATGGGAACTGGAGCCAAAAAGTGATATTAAGTTTTCTTTTTTCCTTCTCTCCATCCCCAGATACTCCTGCATTCAGCCAAGGCAGACCATGCAGAAATGCACCTTGGGTAAACTAACTGTGCCGCGCTTTTTCCCGGAGAATTTCCCTTGCTGCTCGTGATCACATGACCTTTTTTTTTTTCAGATTTGCAGTGCAGGTGGAATGTACGCAGCGGGCAACCTGTCAGTGTTTCTCTGGTCTCCGTGACGACAGTCGCCTCACCTATCTCTGGTTTCCTTCTGTCAATCAACGCGATCGAGCTTGAAGAACGTTCGGTGTCGTCACATTTGCATAAAAAGCCCCCCCTGGTCTGTGAATCTCACTTTCCCATGAAACCCCGATGCTATAAAAAGGTAAAGGTGTGAGATTCACCAATGTATAGAAACTCAGGACTGTGATCCTTGTGCCAGAATAAAAAAAAAAACCTGAGAATGCTCATATTATTAGCTAAAGAAATAAATAAGTGGGACCTAGTTTACATTCCTATCACAGAGGACAGAGGGAAGTACATAAGAATGGTCTGATGAAGGTGGATTTCTGCTCGAATATAGAATCGCTAGCAGTTAGCCTGACACCAGTTTTAGCCAATACCAAGGGAGGACTTGCTATGAGTGGAGGTACCAGACAGCCTGCAGGGGGCGCTCATGCAGCTGCCCTCAGAAATCTGCTGGATGCACTGAAGCCTGTGACTGGACAGATCCAGAGAGCAAACTCTGGGTACGCACCATGGCTTGGGGAAGCTGCCGACCATTATGACCTTTACGCTCATAAACACCAAACTGAGTCCGACTACGTGGCTTTGCATCTCTAAGTCTTAGAGGAAAATGGAAGTTTCTAGAGTTGCTGCATGGGGTAAAGTCTTTACAGGAATTGCTATTCCTGTACTAACCCTTGAGGATTATATTAAAAAGTACAAGTTAGGCTGTAGGTTGCTGTAAGTCTCTGTGTAGGTCCGGTCTTCAAGGGGAAGGTACTGACTGAACCTCAGGCCTTCTTTGCGTACCCCCGGGGCCCTCGAGGTCCGAAGCCTGTGCTGGGCCATCAGCTAAGGTGGCAGACGCACATACCATTGGAGGCAGCTGGATGTCGGTCAGGCTGTTGATGAGAGCCTGACTGAGGCGTGCCAGTTCCTTCAGGAGGCTGTCATTGTGCTGCTCGATCATCTTGTTCTCCTCCTCGATCGTCTTCAGATTACATTCCATGGAGGAGATCTGTGGGGTGGCAGAGGGGTTAAACCTTGGCACGGCAGAGGGGGGATGGATTAAAGCATGGCTTGGCGGGTGCGGGGGGGGGGGGGGGGGGGGTTCACGGTCGACGGCGGTGGCCCACCTGGGTCTGCAGCTGCATCATATCGGCCTCTATCTTCAGATTGGATTCATTCAGCTCCTTGATCTCGTTGTCCAGGTGTTGCATGTCTTCATTTCCCTCTATGCCTGCAAAAAACCAACGGGAAGCCCCAGCGATCAGCGCTGTCACACAGACACCGGTGCTTTCTGCTGTTTCAACAGTAAATATTTAACTAATATGGAAAGATAAACACATCCTTCAGAGATAAATCCATCCTGCAAGTAGCAAATGGAGTGTCTGAAGGTCACGGGCATTAAACTCAAGCTGTAACTGAGTGGTTTGGGTAAGAAACCCATGGGTAACACTCGTACAGACAACACGACGGACGCAAGTCACCCGCTCCACAAACCCTTACATAGTGCAAATTTTACGCAAGTCGGATTTACCTCAGCAGACCTGATAGCAAAAAATGTATACATGTCGCATAAATGAAAAGATAAAAGCATAAATTTATTCAGAAGTATTTCTTGACAGTGCCGTTTGGTGTTAGTGTTTCCGTAAACTATATATCTCCGATATTTTTTACGTAAACAGTTAAGTCGGATTTACGCAAGTCGATCGCTGCCTGTATATATTATGTAATTTATGTAATTTTATGTAATATACAAATGCTTTCAGATGTCCAAGTCTTTCAGAAAATTTCAGTAAGAGCTGATTAAGAAGGGCCCTTCTCTGTTAGGGTTTCTAGGTTTGCTGGGATTCGTGTTGATGGGGGGGGGGGACTCACCACTGCTTGCTTTCACTTTGATGGTCATCATCTCGTCCCCTGAGAGCTTCTTCTTGATGGTTTGAGCGTTCAGCGGGCACCCAGACAGACTGTCAGGACAGAATGAGGAGCCCGGCACAGGGTGGTTACTTACTCAGACGTGGACGCTGTACCTCTGGCTAAGGGCAGAATAGCATGGCTTTTTTTTGGACGTGACAAAACATGGCGGGATGCATGGCTGTGACACCCCCCCTGGCCCCCGAGGATAATACGACGGAGGCATACAAATATAAAGAATATATAACTGAAACGAAAATAGAGGAGGACGCACGGCGGCCTGAGTGTGAACTCAGCCTTACCTTCGGTGACTGACAAATACATTATTGGCGTGACCTAGACCATTACAGCCTGGCAGTGGGCAGTGGGGCACTTCCTGTTTGCAGACCTTCCAGGAGAAGGCAGATCCATTAATAGCGCTCTCCTTCTGTCTCTTGGCAGCAATGGGGCAGCTTCCGGCACTGCGATGGGATGTATATTTACCCAGTACGTGGCCTTGGCCATCGCAACCAATTACTGGACATCTAGCACAAAAAAAAAAACAAAAAAAAAAAAAACAAGAGGATGCGTTCACTGCTATTGCATCTGTTCCCTTATGGAGAGGCCTCTGATGATTCTTTTTATACGAAAATAAAGAACAAGTAGTCAGTACACACTTCTGGTTACACACATGTGTTGGAAGATAGATACATGATCTTGGATTGTATGATGACTGATAAACAGTAGATTGTTATATATATTTTTTAATATTATCTACTGGGGTTGTGTGTAGCAGGTTTGGGATCTGTCTCAATGTCCGAAAGGTTGTTGGTTCAAGACCGTTTGGCTGAGGATAATCATATCTGCTCCCGGGATTCGGGCAGGTCCCAAGCTTTCTTCTAAATCACTTTGGCTAAAAGTGCCAGCTAAATAAATAAATGTAATGCAAGAGTACTGACACATACACACACAAAAACAAACAAACAGCAGGTTTGATAAAACCTGGGGTGAATCCTCATAATCTGGTACCTGTAATTTACCATCTACAAGATTAAGGCCTGGAGGGGCTCTGCACGCTGTATTAAAGGTGCACTTTGGTGTAATTCACTTTGGGCTGCTCTGGGGGGAGGACGTGGTGCACTGCAAGCCGCAGCGTAATTAACGCCGAGCCGATCGCTGGACTTGGGCTGGGCTTACGTGGGCGGAAGACAAAGACCGTCTGAATTAACCTGATTGCAACTCCTTAGAAAGAGATCAAAATAAATGTATGACTGGAAATGTGATCAGAGCCACAAATATCCCTTCATATACTGGCCTGAAGGAATTTTCCAGCCATTAAACTGATTAATCCATTGAAATGCTGATTACAAATTTAAGTCTAACTAACTGGAAAAAAAAAAAATGTATCGCCACTGTGCCCCAGTCACGCAGGCAGCAACACAAACATTTTCCCCGCTTATTTAAAATTTACTGTTTTAAATTGTTGGAGGTTACATCTGGAGGGATTTTCTGCGTAAATTTTTGTATTTAGTGGCAGTAAATGAACAGGGGTAAGGATGTGGATAACCAGGTTATTCAAAGAGCGGTGACTGTTCAACCAAGGCCTTCCAGAGACTTGCAGACCACGGAAGGCCAGTTACTGGGCGTTTTTTAAGCACCGTCCGCCACGGCCCGCAGCTCCACCGCCCTGCATACCAGAACTGGGGTCGGAGCAGCCCTTCCACCCAGGTGGGCCCCATGACAAGGCCCCCAGTGTATGAGGGCTGCCACGAGGCCTGGGATATGTGGTAATGCATTACAGCACAGATGCACAACCACTGTTTTCCATCCAGTCGTGTGCACGAGATCCTTTCCAGTATAATTCCTAAAAGCTCTTGACGTTGCATTAGTAATTAAAACAGAAAAAGGCCATTGCAGATGTAAAAGTGAAGGAGGCCCACGCATGCAACTTTGAATTTATGCAACAATCAATTCCATTAATAATGGAGTAATATGATGTTGGACAAGGTGGTATTTAAAGTAACCAGCCCCCTATAGGAACACCCACACGGTATTAAGAGGGACGCCGTCTTTAATTCCCCCCCCCCCCCACTCTCTCTCAAACTACGCGCGTTTTGCAGCACGATCGGTTCTAAATGAGAATGTAATAATGAATCTTTCAAAGGTTGACTCCTCTTAACTGTTAATTTACTAATGTTTACAGGCAGTCATTAAAATTTCATTTTAATATCAGAATGGCTTTCAGCCTTAAAATCCTAATCTGCGAACTGTAATTTTAATCGAGGTTCAGGGAAAAGTATAAAGGACTACAAACGTATTATCACTGTTGACAAGCGAAAGAAAGAAATGACGATATGCACTGTGTGGGAAGGGAAGGGAAGCCTTACTTCATTTCTTGGTCCTCTTTGTCGTCTTTGTTTGGTGTGAGCTTCATCCCTCCCTTCCGTGCACGGGGGCACCCCGACAGGCTGGGAAACCATCAAGAAGCAAGCTGAACCAGGTGGACTCCTGAGTCTGACCTCGCCGAGGCATCACCTCAAATCCACCCGATAACATTATAATTTTGGTGCATCACTAGGTGTCCCGACCCAGGCCAAGAAAAATCACTACGTCCGGTGTGATGGCGAAAAACAGACAAATGATGGTGAGCTCTAAGATCGTTAGTATTTCTGCCACATCAAGGTCACCAGCCCCGTCACTGACTCTTGAATATATTTCTATATCATTCCTACATGGTGGTGCAGAAAAACAGGGTCTCCGTGCCGATTTTGACTTTCTGGACATTTGCATCCTTGCTGCTATTGAAATATATGAATTCATAAAGGGCACTGAACTCGGTCATTTTAACTTTATTAAAGATGAAAACTAAGAGTTACTTGGTGACAATAAAGAAGACAAAAACAAAGAATTGAGCATGGCTGGTTGAATTTTCATTGAAGACTAACACTCAGTCAAACTTGTGGCCCCCACCACTGCGGAAGACCTGTAGTTCACTGTCTTATTAGTGATGAAGAAATATGCACAGCATTCAGCTTTCATTTCTGATCTACTTACAGTCTAGGATAGTGTTTCCCAATCCGGTCCTCGGGGACCCACAGGCAGTCCATGTTTTTACTCCCTCCGAGCTCCCTGCCCAGACAGTCCACATTTTTGCTCCTTGCCAGGAGCTGGGAGGGAGCAAAAACATGACTGTCTGTGGTTCCCTGAGGACCAGATTGGGAAACACCGGTGCAGGAAAACGTGGAAGATCTGCAGCCAGCACTGGACCTGTCTCACCATTCTGCCTGGGCTCTGATTGTTTACGCCAAAAAGCCTACCTTCTGTGGGAGGCGTAATTTCCTGTCACATGACCAGAGCCGTCACAACCAGGTGTTGGGCACCTGCACAAAGAGCACATGCACAGATGGGCCCGAGGGACTCCTCATCTCAGATGACCTTTTCCTTTAACCTTGACCGAATTTTTGAATAACTGCAATACTACCACCTTCAGACTCATTTTCTGGAAAAAAAAGTGCTTTAATTTCGGACGAAAATAACTTCCAATTTATATGTGACACATGGAGCCTGTTACAGATACTGGGTTCAGTCGAGTTAGTGAACGCAAAGCCCAGGTTAACGAAGTAAATACACAGCTGTTAAAATGTGAATATTTTGTAGGACTCCTGATTAGATAAAATGGCAAAGGCATTCACCCCAGTTGGATCCTAGTAAACTGTTATTGGGGTCTAAGCCATATTTACTGACTGACAGTTATCTGAGTTACATCATGCGCCGACTGCAGTTGGAAGCTCTGTTGCTCAGCCTTCCGTCTTGTTTAACTTCAATAACAACAAAACCACACTGTGAATCTCTACAGAGCTAATGCTAAAGAAAGCTGAAGGTGATACGTACTTGAGTTCCTGAGAATTGGCTGCCATCAGCGACTTGAGAGTCTTGTCAGCCAACGGGCAGCCAGAAACACTAAAAAAAAAAAAAAAAAGTTTCCGTTACAGATCTCCAATTGCATCATTTTCATTTTCAGCTGTTAGAGAATTATGCATCATAACTTTAAAGGCCGACATTGGAAAGATGGAGCTGCATTATTTATGTGGCATGACCTCATGTATGCTCATCCACAACTAAACCACAGGATGCTATAACTGAGAATCAAGCAGGCAATCAATCGACTGATCAACCGAGCAATCAATAAACTGCAACCGCTCCTCGTTTAGCAACTACCTCGGTTAACCTTAACCCTCATCGTTTCAAATATGACGCAGACGAAAAATTCATTTTCCCGAACAATACGCGCATTTACCACCAAATTTCATATGCCTGACAACACCACACGTGAAACAAAATCGAGTAGGGTAGACTGAAGTAAAGTCATAAGCATGCTTCAGCTATCGTGACTTTCACTCAGCGCCCATTATGTTTAACGACCTGGCCATATGAACGGAACTCAGTCGTTAAACGAGGAGTGATTATAATCATCAATGAATCAAATCCATGGCCACACAAAAATATACCAGGACAACACAGCTCCTTGAAGAATTATTCCTATAACACCAGAACGCAGACTAACTATCTCAGAATGGATTACCTGCGGTGAGAGGCGTAATTTCCCGTAACATGGCCACTTCCATCACAGCCTGGAGTCGGGCAGCTAAAATACAGATGATCGTATTTAGGGTTCAAGCAGAAGAATTCAGAAGAAAGTTTGTGTAATTTTATTACACATCTTTCAACTTTGACTGTTCTATTTGTGATATCTTGCCTATATCGAGTTAATTCCAATGCAGTGTTCAGCATAACAACAATAATAATAATAGATTGGAAATCTGCATACCATTCATCACTGTGAAGTTAGTAAAGCAGGAAATTTTAGTAGAAAAAATGAATTTCAGGAGACAGTGTCTAAAATTCTCAGTGCCAGAGAGGCCCTCTTTTAGTTCCTAAAAGGCCGCAGTTTGCATTTCAGGACTACAGTGGGATGATCCCAGATCACTGCACTGCGTCTCAGTGACTACGAAGCTTTACCAGTGCGCACACATGCATGGTCTAACTACAAGGTTAAGAGACTTGGAAGCTTGAGTGAAGATATACATACACATACACTCACTTTCAAAACAGATACAAGTCTCCTCCAAAAGAACCTGCAGATACATCGGTTACAGTGGTGGACAACGGATTCCATACTTTTCATTGGTACAGAGTGGATATCTGCCTACGGTCTCTCGAATACAACGGCCTGCATTAAAGGCTTCGCGGGACAGTAATCCAGAGCCTGAATTTTACGAACATTATTCGAACAAGCATTCACAGATGGGTTAACACTGGCTGCCGTGTACAGAATAAGTTCCCGTGCTGTTTCGCAGTTCTGCTGGGGAGGCCAGTGTCACATGACTTAAATCACATGACTTATACCTCATCAGCTCCTTCTTATTATCTCTTGAGAGGATCTTGGACTTGGGGCTCAGCAGGCTAATGTCCCCATGGTATTTTCTGTCCTCCAGTGCCATGCTGTCCAGGTCGTCCTTCTGAAATTCGGAAAACGTATTTTCTATTGTCAAGAACACACAAATATCATCGCTTTTAAAACAGTAAGCTGGGAAATGAAAAATGAAAACTAAATAATAAAAAAAAACAGCCTTTGGCCATACAAGCCTGAAACATTAGCAGAAGACAGGACGAGTATCAATATACTTAAGTACGCTTACAGTAACCCATACATCCATTTAAAGTCGGATTTAATCTGGCCGGCATTTACAATTGGTGGTTGTAATGGAAAACCATTGGTTTTAGCATTTTTTAAAAGATGGAAATCTATGGAAGAGCACCAGATGCTGAAGTGAATTATAAAGAGTCCACAGTGTTTGGTCAGATTAAAACACAGAAATTCAAATCGCCTAGAGTGGAAATGCACCTGTAAGATGGGTGCTACACTCAAAAGATCACTGTGCTTAATCTATTCCCGAAACAGACCTACTGTCACAAACAAAACAATATTTGCCCATTTCTACAGACCTGCAGTTTTTTTTTAATAATAATAATTATAAATAAATTACCTGTTTTTTTTCCTATTCCTTTTGCTTTGTGTCAGGTTTGATCTTGCAAAAGGTCATTCTAATATTTATTCAGGTAAATAATATCAGCTACAACAGATGAATAGCAAAGACAAGGTGGACAAAATAACGAAAATCCCACATGAAAAAGAACTTTAACTTTGAAGCAACTCAATCGTAGGCACAAATGCGGCTACAAAGGTGAGTCTGGTGAGGTTGAATGCCAATTAGCGGTACGTGTGAGGTACGAAATCGGACAGACACACGGCACTTTGATATAGGAGTTTTCAAAGCAACACAATGCGGCTAACAGAGTTGCAAAGAGGCCAAAGAGTTGGCGTCGAATCACAGGTGCGTCCGTCACAATGCTGCAGAATTATTTAACGTGTCAAGAGGACCAACCTGAGCGATTATGACAGTGCATGCCAAACACGGACAAACTCAACAGGGAAAAAGAAGAAGAGATCGCAAGTCGAAGCTCGCCGGCAGGGACACTTGACGGGATAGTCACTAAATGCTAAAAAAAAAAATTACCTCAAATGTAGACCATTTGCGACCCAATCTCAACAACCACTGCATACTGCAAGCTTCACAAGGCGGGAATTCATGGCAGGGTCGCCACTGAGAAGCTACGTATATCCAAGACGAGTGCGCAATGATGGAGGTGGAGGAGTAAATTTGTTTCTTGAGGAATGGTCCGATAATCCACTACACACAGTCCAGGACTTGTGTACAAGACAGCATTTCAGGAAGGTGCATTGCTGCTGTACTGAAGGTAATGAATGACCCTACTCTTTATTTGGTGCTGGGCATTAGTACCCTTCTAGGCATTTCCATGACTTTGCCCACTACCTACATTTAATACCAACCTAATGATAAACAGACACGCTGATTTAAAACTGGTATTGGTTCCTGCTGTTTACCTCCACATTCTTACCTTAGTGCAGGCCATCAATATTCTACAAATTTAACCTCAATTAATCATCCATAACGCAAACAGGAGCCTCGTTTACGCAACGTGCAGTTTTCAGTTGAGAAAACTCGAACACTCTTTTGTGCCTTCGGTACACAGCCACGTTCCGACTGTACGCCAGGGCTGGCTGAGGCTCAGCACACCTTCAGTCTTCCCCTAACCCCCGTGGCTGGTTACTCCACCATTAGCCACTAATGAATCTGCGTGGTGCCTTATCGACATTTAATTTTTATTGATCTGCGGGCCGTTTGATGGATTTCACAGCTGTACAAGTTTATCGCCTTCATGGCTCCCTCCAAAAGGCACGCCGACCCCCCTGAGGGCAGTGAGTCTTTTGATCTGACGTCAAAAATGCGAAATGACTCGAATCCGGGGAGGTGCACTACAGCAGGAAATGCAGCCGGTGTACTCTAACAGGGCAGGAGGTGGCAGGAGGTGGCAGGAGGTGTTGCGATTCGCATTGTTTAGTCTCAAATGAGGTCGCACTCGCGCAACACAAATCAGTCGCACATCAGGTGCCGACGTCACCAATGTCACGCCGCAGCCTCGCTGTTCGGTTGCCGTACGACACGTCGTTCCTGTTCCATTACTCAGTGGATGACTGGTCACCGAATTAAACAGCTGCTTCACGCGACGAGCTGTGTATGCAGGGAAAAGCTAGGGGCCATGGGTGACCCCTCTTTACCTCGCGGTCTGGTGCGGCGTGCACTTTGCTGTAATTCAGCGGCGTGTCCCAGGTGTCCTGCTCGCACAGCGCCTGGAAGAAGGCGGGGGTCCCCCGGACGCTGGCGGACTTAGTGGGTGAGGACGCCGGGGTGGGCAGTGACTCCCCCGGGGGTGGCGGTGGTGGGGCTTTGGCACTGTCTCGATTCTTCTTCATGCTGAGGTCCAGCGTGCCGTTCTCGTCGACCTCTATGAGGCCGTCCTGAGTCAAAGACACAAGAGTCCAGGAATCACACAAAGCTTTCTTTTTTTCGTTCATTCTCTCAAACTCTCACTTACTCTAAAAACCCTGAGAATTATTTATTCATCCACCCATTTTCCATACCTGCTTGTCCTACGCAGGGTAATGGGGGTCCAGAACCTATCCTGGAAGCTACATGGTGCAAGGCAGGGAATAACCCAGGATGGGGCAGCAACCCACACACCGGGCAATCTGGCAACTCCAGTTCACCTTAGCATGTTTTTGGACTGTGGAGGGAAACTGGGGAACCCAGAGGAAACCCCATGACGACACGGGGAGAACATGCAAACTCTACACGCAACTAAGGTTGAGACGCGAATCCAGAGGTGTGAGGCAACAGTAACACCACGGTCCCCCCCCCCCCCCCCCCAGAATTATTAGACCAAAAATTTTAGTTAAAGGTGTTCTGAAAAAAATGTCAGTGCTATAAATAAGACACTAACTAAATAACTGTGAACTTCCTGTTGTGTGGAACAGGTCTTTCACTCCATCGCATAGGGCCTTGAAATTCTAAAAACGATCCCTCTTGCCACCGAGCGGAAAACTCAGCCGGGCAAACAACTCAAAAAGCTTTTCAGATTCAGCTGAAGTTGGCGTGCGCAGACTTTGATTAGAAAGGACCAGACAATGAGGTTAGCCTGCACACAATGGCCCCTGCCCAGATTGCCGGCCAATTGTTTTCTGGTGACAGCTGTGTCATCTGTTTTCTAGGACGCGGCACCAAGATGGCAGCTGGGACTGCTGGTTTTAGGTCATTGCCGTCAAACCCAAATTAAAAGAGCTTAATGCGACGTAAGTTTTCATCACCGACAGATGCGCACTGAAGTAGGTGTTAAAAACGACGGGGGCGGCTGATGCTCAGTCCAGTTTTGATTCTGTCAGTCGTATAGACCTCAAACACACTCAGAATGTTCCCGACTTCCATTTATTTACAGGCAAAACAGGGACCGATCCCAGAGCAAAACCTAAACCAGCACGAACACGCGACTATACTGAGCTTTCCTTTTACCTCCTTCTGTGACTGCCTCGTTATTTCTGGGTAGAAACTGACCTCTGAACTCTTACGCTATACACATGCTAATCCATCTGTACCTATTTACATATACACCTAATTACATCCACACCTATATCTCAGCACAATAATATCTATACCTATTTACAAGTGCACCTATTTCAAATGATACATTCTTCAACAATTCCTTCCCCTCATCCCTGACACTACTTAATAACAGTGCTACGATACAGAGCATCCACTAAGCGATATTAATGAATCCTGCAATGCCCGGGCTTGCACAATTCTCTCACATTAAACATATTGTTTCCTCACAAGCTCTCCAAAATTTTAATTCAATACAAAAATTTCACAGTAAGTCAGAGTGATAACTTTTTTTTTTCCCTTCTTCGCTGGGAGACAACCTGTTTTTCAAGCAGCAGTGGATTCGAAACGTTTCACGGACCAGCGACATTCATCTGTTAAGTTTTTCACCATTCGCTCTTAAAGATGTTATTCCTGTCGATAAAAAGACACGGTTATGTCACCCGTCGCGTCGTCCAAGTTCTGCCTCCCTCTCTCCCTGACACCCCAGCTCCCAGAAGTGTACAACAAACATTTCATATTCATAAATGCTTCCTGATTCAGAGCGGAGCCGGGGACAAACATGCAAACGCTGTTTAATTCATGCGCGTGGTGTACCTGGTGCGGGGCCACGTCTGTGGCGCATTGTGGGGGTGGCCAACCTTGGCAGGCGTAGCGGCGAGAAGCGAGCTATAGGAGCGCTCAATTGTTACCCTCCTCAATAGCCATACGCTACGTTAACTGCTATGTAACATACATTATATATCCATGCCACTGTAGGTCAGGCTAGCTACTTCCAATTATAGCTATAAACACAATGAAAGTTTTAAAAGCTAATCGTTATATAAGTGAGACAGACCCAAAGGTGAATGCTATGTTACTTGGTGTAATAGAGAACTCTTAACGTGCTAAAATGCAAAAACTTGGCATTAGCTTTTACACACACACACACACACACACACACACACAGGTTTGTGATTATATCTTTGTGAGGACTCTGCATTCATTTCTATGGGGAAAACTTAACCCATACCCAGCCCTAACCTTAACCATAAGTAACCAAACAAAATACGGGACTTTTGGCATTTTAACTTTTTGATTGCGTTCACAGATGTTTGTGGGGACCTGAAAAATGGGTCCCCACAACATCAAAATAACACGTACATAGGGACATTTGGACCCTATGTAACACACACACACACACACACACACACACACACACACACACACACACACATATATATATATATGAATATATATATAAATATATTAAGCTAGCTGCTGAGGAGTATGGATATAAATATGTTAAAATATGTTAAAACTTAAGAATTAAAATTAGTTAACTGCTATATAACTGCTAGCCATTTGGAATTTTGGCTGTATGTATGATATGACTGGAAAACTGGGACGATCATAACGGCGCAGGACGTCATTAGCGCACTGAAGTGTAGTGCTGCGTCTAAGCCACGGGGCTCCTCTCCTCCCAGAGCTATCACTCCTCTCCCATTAGCCCGTTGCTTTCCGTCCTCTCGTCTATCCGAGAGCGAGCGAGGGGGGGGGGGCGCCGCTCGGCCTCATGGGCCACCGATGGCGCGGATGCGGGGCTGTACCAGGTGCAGGGTGAGGACGCCCACCCCGGCATGAATGGAGGCGCTGCAATCTGCGTTCTCGTGAAAGGAGTGGGGGTGGGGTGCGTTAAGGCACAACAAGGCCTACTTAGAGCCAGGCTCCACCAGGACTTAACAAAGGGCTCAACTTTCAAACTGGTGCGCATTGGACAGGGAGCTGGAACAATGTGAGGGAATAAAAGACTTCGGCTAATGAATCCTAGTGCTGATTGGCTTAATCCACTAACCATAATTTTATATGCCATCTGATGGCAGCGGGTGCTAGGGGCTGATCAGGCTCAGCTTAGCCTGGATAAAATCTTACTAAACAAAATATCTTCCACCATCTGCAGGGCCAGGCTGATTTCCGTGCCCGCA
Source organism: Brienomyrus brachyistius (assembly GCF_023856365.1). NCBI lineage: Eukaryota > Metazoa > Chordata > Actinopteri > Osteoglossiformes > Mormyridae > Brienomyrus > Brienomyrus brachyistius. Next base: position 5,249,017 of record NC_064536.1, on the reverse strand, counting down.
TTATTTAAAGTTTTTTTTTTTCCACGTTGTGGGAAATGCGTAAACTACATGCATGATTGCGTGTATAACGAAGGGGAGGCTAATAGTGAATTCAGATGAAGCCCCATTGTCTTTCTTCCTTTTGATGTAATTACTAGTGTACATTAAAGCTTTATTGGTAAACCTCTTGTTGTTCTTCCTCCCAGAAGCTCAGTCTGCCTTGCCAAAATCACTCTTTTGATGTTGTTGTTTTTCTTTTTTTTTTCCCTCCACCCTGTTTTGTTTTTGCGCGTGTGAGTCGGGGCCGCGTTAAGCGTCGCACTCGCATACCTGGCCAAGTGGACTCGATTTGATTACCTTTGTGGAGGGGCCCAGCGCCCGGGCCGCCAAGGGGTCCCCGTTGCTACGGTAGCGGGTGGACAGGTTGAGGATGGCGTTGGTGGCAGCCGTGGCCTGAAAGTCTTCACCGGTCGGGGCGTAGTGGCCGGGACTGAGGCCTCGGGGGACAGGGAGACGGGCGCCCGGGGTCAGCAGACCGGGATACTGGGGGGGGGCTGAGGACATACCACAAGAGGTCACTCAGCAGAGAGCTAATGACAGCCAGGCGTAGTGCAAACACTCCAACCCCAGTTATGTAACTTTATGGGAGCACAGCTGAGTTTGCGCTGCCTCTTAAAATAACGTAAAGAGTATCTGTCGAAGTAACGCAAGCGCAAAGTCGCAAAGCCCCAAGCGATCGGCTTTACGAGATGCAGGTGAGTCACGGAGTCACAGGCAACTTTTGGGGTCGCATAATAATAATAATAACAATAATAATAGATACTTTTATTGATCCCCGTGGGGAAATTGTCTTTACGCCTCCCTCAGCTTGCTCTTCTTCGGAGAGTAAGTTGTCCGCGAAGGGCAGCCACCCATAGGGTCGCCCAGGGAGCTGGGGGTTAAGGGCCTTGCTCAAGGACTGGCAGACGTGCTGAGATTGGGTTTGAACCAGTAACCATCTGATGACAAGCACAGCCCACTCAGTCACACGCTGCCCCTGATGCTTTCATGACGGTGCGGCGGGCGGATTCCCGAGAAGGCCTCGCAGACTGGCCGACCACATTTTCCCGTTATAGGTACTGCACGGACGTATGCCTGTGCTACAGCTGGCCAGCTGGTGGCCCAGGTCCGCACGCGTGCCAGTGGCTTACGCTCGCCGAAGTGAGGAATCTCGACATCCTGGCCGGACGGCGTCGCCGGCTGTTTGCCGAAGACCTGCGCATCGAAGCTGGCGTGGTCGAAGCGGATCTTGCTGTACTTGTCCAGGTCCTTGGCCAGGCTGGCTTGCAGGGAGGACACAGGGTGACCCAGCCGGTAGTTATAGTGCTTGAATTCAAACTTCCTCAGCAAGCTTGGGGTCCTGCGAGTCAACATCAAAGACAGGGTAGGGGACATTTAATCAGCTACAAACTGATTAAAGGAGCACACACACCATAACTTTATAAATGAACTGTGTCGTTTATTATCATTTATATTACAATTCGAAAGTACAAAAAAAAAAAAACATGGAAATAAAGAACCAAAACAGACTCCTTCATCATTTATCACTGCCCATCTATCCTGTAAAAATGATCGACATGGTCGATTCTCTACACTGTCAAATGATGTATTTTATATCTGTAACACATATTTTGATGTGTGAAAACACAGATACGATTGTTTAAATTGAGTGTAAGATATTAATATGCCTGCCTTCGTATAAGTGATATTGTAAAAAAAAAATTTGTCTATGCTTGTTAGGTCATAAATGGGATTAATTCATGGTTGCATAATGACTGAGGGTGAAATCAAATTACATGAAAGGATATTAGCAGACGGAGAAGAAAACAGCTTGTGCCATAATACAACCCCGTCCACTACTACACTAGGGAGAGGGGTAAGGGAAAATCGTCCCATGAACTTGACCAGAGAAATCAGTTAGATGGATGGATGAATGGATGGGTGGATGGATGGATGGAAGGAATGAGAGCCATAAATCAAACGATTCTAAGAAAGACAGAACAGAGAAAATGGGTAATTTCACAGATGTATATGACATGTACACGTTTCCCAGAAAGAACCGCAGTGCCTCTAGTATTTCCGTAATTGTTTATACACTGTAATTCGTCATGTCACTCTTTACACGGGGAACAATAACTTTTAAAGCCTGAATACATCAGGAAGTTAAACTCCTTAAATGGCGTCACAAAGGCCCTAGAGACTTCAGGATGAAAAGAAGCAGGGGAAGGTGACAGCCAAACCAAGGCAGCCTTAGAGAGACGTGTCTGTAGGGCGTGTTTATGTCACGTTAGGGCGACACGGTAAATCTAAGGGCTTTCGGTCTCACCCGTGGATTTCCAGCCAATGAAAATGACCTAAAAACAACTAGTTGAAAAAAACAACTTTCTTTCCATTAAACTGTAACATTATAATGTCTGCACAATTTAGTTGTTGTGTAAAATTATACAGACCTTGTTATAAAACCATGTCTTACTTAGTGAATACCGTGAAAGTAAATTAGTAGTCTAAATATATCTAAATGCTTTCTTCCCAGCTGTGTTTAATTCCTACTTCACAGCGCTGCTGGAAGTCGAACATGAATAAATGTACAAATGCCTCATCTTCGGATTTGAATATTAAAAGCAAACAAATTGCGCCAGTGTTGGTAATATACAAAGAGCAGGGGGAGGGAGGGAATCTAGGTGCTACTCTACACTCATAAACTTCGCACTGTGGGTTTATTCTGCTAGTGGAGAGTCAGAGTGCTTGGTTTTTGATAAACATACCTGGGGAAGGGGTCAGGAACTTGGCCACATTTGGAAATGTCCTCGGATGGTTTCGAGATCTTCCCGGCGGCGGCGATGGGGCAGCCTGAGAGGCTGAAAAACAGGGAAAGGTGCATTTCCGCTATGAGGATGACACTTCGGATGAGCAGAAAACCTGTGACAGTAACGATATGTGACTAAATGCTGTGGTGAGCTCAACTGTTTTGACAAACTTGTAGCATTCCCCTTATTTAAATAACGTTTAAATAACGGCATACAATCAGTGGACATTAACGTTTCCTTATATTTTTCAGTGTTTCGCTGTAGCGCCGTTCTCCCACCTCCCCGAAGTTAAACATTAATAATCTCTGCTGCAGTATGACCGTTCCTGGAGCCAACATGGAACACGGCATCATTAAACACGCGGACAGGGAGCTGAGGTTTACTAAAAGGAGGAGGGGGAGGGGCAGCCGAGGATGTTAACCACGGAAGAAGCCACTCGGACGTACCTCCGGTGCGTGCTGCGGTTGCTGTTCACATGGCCTCTGCCCGTACAGCCGGGGGTGGGACATTTCAACACGTTCTCGTGTAATGCCAGGACTTTGGGGGAGCACAGGAAGACATGCATAAAACACAGAGCATGGAGGCATCGCATACCCACTGACCGCTATTTCCGAAATGCCAGAAGTCTGCGTGATACCCTCCAGGATTACTGAAGGCCAGAGGTTCTTCACAAACGTTTGCTAGCTAAAAACAAGAATAAGCTGGCCAGCTAAAAACAAGATAACTACAATACTAAGATGACATTTACCACTCATTTCCTAGACTAAAAAAAACTAGAAAAAAAAAACCTCTTTGGACACCTCATGGGAATCAGCGGGAAAAATCTGCTCCTAATCTCTCAGGATGTCTTGAACGAGATCTCTCCTACTTCACCCCTGCTCACCACTCGTCCTAACCTCAATTTTCACGTAACCATTTTAATCATTTATTAACACCATTTATTTCTCAAGCAGCAACGTTAGGGGAAATTATTCTGGCCAGAAAGATACATGGTTAAAAATGAAATACAGCATTTCTCATGGTAATTCAAACAGCTTTGAGACTTTTCACTATTAATCACATAATGCTACCCAAAGCTGCGGACTGACATGCAATCAAGAGTTTTCTGAGGTATATCGTGTGTTTATTTACATATATCTGACCTGTGCTCTGATGCAATTTTTGTTTTAAATCGTATCTTAAGCGTTTTTTTTTTTGTTTTATAGTGCTGCTGTTAACAGCGATATTTTCGCGATATCTCACGTAGGTAGCAGTGCTTCACGCGACCTCCTGCTCTCCTTATTATGTGCTTGTGTCTCTGTTCTGCCTCCGTTGCTTAATGCACCTATTATTTGCACCCACCCAAAAGTCGATTTGGAGGAAAGTGCCTGACGGATAAATGTAAATGCAAGAATGACACAAAAACGTTACGAGGAGCATGCTGCGATGCGGAAAGTGAGTGGCTTCTGAAGATACGAATTAGTTTAACAGCCCAAACAGGTCAAGTCTGCATGATACATCAGTGGAACGAGAATATATGAAATTGGAATTAAATACAGCAAATGTCCCTTTTTGAAACCTGTGCTGATTGGGTGATATCAACACTTTCATCTGTGTATGTCAAGCATGGTGTAGGAGACCAAAGAAAAACATTTTTCCAGTAGAGAATTAAACCAGAGCATGGAGAGAGAAAAGCCCCTAAAGTTATACCCTGTCATGTAAAAAAAATAACAAACGTAAGTACTGTCAAGCCGCAAGCATGGGCAGGTTCAACTTTGTATCCTTAGTAACTTTTCATTTCTATTAAGTACATAATTTCCAATTAGTTTGGAGGATGTGCCTATTTATTTTGAATACTAGATTGGTAATTCCTTTGATTTCCAAACACAGCTTCTGGTTTGAGAACACACATGCTTTCAAATTGAAAAAGTTAATTGCATTTTTTGTTCCTTTGTTACTCTACTGTTTGAATGTTAAATGTTTGTTATGTTACATTGAAATTATTGGCAAAAAAAAAAACAACCAACAACTGGTAATATTTTTTTCAAACGGAATGGTAATTGGAAAGGTCCCCGGCTATACTAAATCAAAGTTTATAGGTTTAATTCCACCAAAGGTGCTTGTACTTTAGACTAAATGAGATTTCAGAATAAGGCAGGTTCTTGTTATCGGTACTGAAAGGAAACCGTTCACGGGCACATTACAGGCACATGTCGTCTCTCACTGTCGTAATGAATGTGGCTAGAGCATGTCGATCTCTGTACGTTTGTGGCGTTTAGTTGATAAAAGCGCATCCACGTCAGCATTTAAAAAGAGAGGAGTGTGAATTAGCCGCAGAACGCGGATGAACGGGCAGCTCGCGGCCTCATTGCACTACAGGTGACAAAAAGCACGACACCTCCAAGGTCTAAACACACTTTTTTGCTATGTGACCTGCGACGCAGTAAATGCAACAAGGACGTTGACTGATTCACACGTAGCGCCAAGAGAAGGCAGCTTACTCTCTGGGGGAACTCGAACTTTATGGGGGCACCCCGACAGGCTCCTGTGGTGGGGGTAGAGCCCTGTCACATGACCCGTTCCGTCGCAGCCGGGCGTTGGGCATTTTATGTCCTTCTTATCGGAGCGAGGAGAATCTGCATGGAAGAAAAAAAAAAAAAACGTGAAACTAACATAACATAACATAACATTGACTTTAGTCCAGAAAGGAGGTATTCCACACCTTCATATACCCATGAAAATAATAGCCTATAGAGACTACAGTGCAACACACAGCAAAGTCGGAAAAATACATAATTGAAAACGGGTCCTTGACTGCATTAAAGTAGAAGAATAATAACTCCTGTGCTCAGTGTAAATATCAAGACCCAGCAAGACCCTTATATTAATCTCTCGTTGCAGTTAGGCTGCGGTTAAACTGAGGGCGTCCACATCTTAATGCCCATCTAGAGACATGATTACTGTAAGGATTACAGCATTCTGCAGCAGCCATTCAAATAATAAGTACAAAATATGGGAAGTACTTTAGAAGGATTTAAGAATTATGCCTATGGTTAACTATCTGGTTGATTCCTATCAAAATCCCATATATTCAGACCCAAAGATATACACAGTGAGGAGGATTTTGTCCTTTTATATTTTCTCTTACTTATGTTATCAGTTCATTTTGCATCAAAATGTTTAATGTCTAAGAGGATTTCGCACCTTACACCCCAGTTTTAGGCATTTTCCCCCGTCCTAATTGACATAAGCTTCCTCAATGACATATGGCCACTATGAATCATCGCGTAAACATTGGAGAAATAAATCTCATGGTTTCCCGTACAAATATAGCCGTTTTGACCATTTGTTTTTGAAATTCCTATAATTCAGTAAATTAAACAAGCGACTAGCTTTTTCGAAAACGCCGTTAATATCACGTAAATGATAAGATAGCCAATAACAGAAAAGCTTCACGAAAAAGCATCTCCCAGCTGGAACACGATCCAACCTGTTTTAGCTTCCAGTGTTCGTTTTTTTTTTTTTTCTCGTGTGACTCAGATGCTACCCAGGAAATGATCTAAAAAAAGTTGTTCTGCAAAGGACTGTGACATCTGTGTATGGGCTGTCAGTGTCACCTGCACCCTCAAGAGGGGGTTTAAGGGTTTAAGCTTTAAGAAGATCCCAATTTTCCAAGCCTATTTCTTTACCACAGCCTCATGCATTTTTACAGATTATATATTTTTATGTATTTTTTTTTTGTAGAAAAAGAGACACTGCACCAGCCGTTGATTTATAATAGCTAGCCTTGGGGCAGCACGTCGAACATTACAAACTGTACAAAAAGCTTATATTTATAGGGTAACGCTGTGTTTTAAATTACTCTAATCTGCCACCGGGACACCGGGCGCGGTAATTTGACCCACTGACATGGCGCACGGCGAACTCAGCTTCGCTTGTAATTTAATTGATCACATCAAATGACAAAGTGCTCATTTAATTACACCGGAAACCACAGTGCATTTATGAGCTTCCCCCAGTACTGTCCCTTTCCAACTTTTCATTGGCAGATGCTGTTTGTGATGGAGAGAAGTCAGATTCTGCTTCATTTATTGCAGTTGCATACATTATAATTATGAGCTCTGGTAACAGTTTGCACAATTTCTGCCGTTTCGCTCTCCAGAAGACCGCAGCACTTTCAGAATCAAACGAGATGCTTTTCTGTGGAGTGTCTAAAAAAACTGGGGCCTAATGTGCAGGGTCCATGTGGTCCAGGACTAGAATATAATGTGAACTGGGGGCTTGTCCCTGATTTGAGCCCAGAATACCCTGCTGAGTTAGTCACAATGCACAAGTTCATGACCAGTGAGCTCACATTCGGTCTCAGCTGAGTTGAACAGGGTATTGGGAACATCCAGACCACCAGGCTTGGTTTGCACTATAAATGAAGATAATGTCCCGCTTACCTTTGCTTCCATTGTATCCACTGCGAGCTTCCATGTCCAGAAGCCTTTGATGTCTCCTCTCACTGCTCATCTGCTCCAAGAGGAACCTGTCCATCTCCTTGTAGGCGTTATGGAGGACTTGTCTCTGCTCCGACTGGGCGGCCAAGGCCTGCTCCATCAGACTCAGGTTGAGCCGTCCCCGGTCCAGTAAGTGCTTCTCCGCGACCACAGCCCGCCAGTCGTCCTCCGCATGGATCTCCTCGGGTTCCTCCTCGCTGTCACTAGAGTCCCTCCCGTAGCTTAGCCCTCCTGGATGGAAGGCGCTGGCTCTGCCCAAGTAGCCGTCCTGGACCGAGTCGGGCCCAACTCTGTCACACTGACCCTCCTCGACCATGTTGCTGGGGGAGTCTTTGGGGGTCTTTGTGAGGCCCTGAACGCCATTAACCCTGCAGATGCGAGGTGGGCTGTCCCAATCCACGGCACTACCATCAAAACGTGGCTCTTGGTGCCGCAAGGGGGCGTAACTTGAGTCAGACACCCCCCTGCCAGCCTGGCCCCCCTCCCCCTGCTCTCCAGCCTCCTCTTCCCCCTCTTTGTCCTCTGGGGTGCCAGAAGCGCCAGCCTCGAAGGGGGGGGCTTCATTATCCACATCCCCAGACCAGTTTTGTGAATAATGGGTCTTTGATATAGTTTCTTGGAAGGTGCTCTTGGAGAGGGTCTCATCTGGTGTATTTATGCTTCCATCTAAAACCATGGGTAAACGAGAAAAACAGGCAAGCGTTACTGAAGAGAAAGCGAATCATTCAGCTGGAGATTTCTCTTTTTTCTGCTTGCAAATTTAGCCTGTTATAACAAAAAAAACAGTGAAATGACATGTTTTAGTGAAGATTCTAAGTGTGGAGTTTAAATCAGACCCTCCTATGATTTCTCACCACCATCCGACTCAGGAAAAAAGCAGGGTATGTGGTAAATCTGGTTCAGTAATCCAGGAAGCTCACGAATCAGGCAGTATATCATTTTCTTCTGTTCAGAGTTTTCCTAATCATGGGCAACAAGTCGATAAGAATCTGAATTACCGGATTAATGCAGGATTAGCTTATAACATCGTATAAAATTGCCGTGAGTGGTTTGGTAGCATGGAGGCAGAAGGTTTGGTCGCTTGCATCACTAACGTGTTCTCATTCTTAAGAAACTCGTTTAAGAAAGCCCATTATAACGGATTGGTTTTGGGAGGGATTTTCAAGGAAGAAACAAATGTTCCATGAAAGCATTTTAAGTCTGGAAAGTACATCTGCTTTCCAATATCTTTTCATTTGATCTTAAAAGTCAGGGAAAATGCAACATTTTATTTTTTTCTGAAAGCACTCTTCCAAACTCTTGGCTTGAACCATATTGCAAAAAATAGCTGTGACTCTCCGTGCTGAACAAGAACATTTGGAAAACAAGAAACCATTCTTAATTTTATCTGTGTCAAAATATTTGACGTAAAAAGCGAGCACCGCCTTCTCCGACAAACCACCGTCCGCCTGTACTTAGCCAGTTTCGTAGCTAGCTGGACTTCTTGAACGAGCCACCACCCTCCTATATTTAGTGAGTGAGCATCGTAGCTAGCGAGACAGCGCAGACTTCTCTAGCTTCTCCAACAAATCACCACCTCCCTGCATTTAAGCAAGTGAGCATCATAAAATATGTGAAATGACTAGCAAGCACCGCCTTCTACGGGCAATCATCCTCCTGTATTTAGACGGAGACTATCTTAGCTAGATAGACAGCATCGACTTTTCTGACGAACCACCACCCTCCTGTATGTAGCGAGCAAGCATCGTAGCTAGCTAGAGAGCACCAACTTCTCAGAGTAACCACCACCTGCTTGTAACTAGCTCATGGACATCGTAGCTGGCTTGCAGGCATCAACTTCTCCAATGACCCACCACCCACCCATATCTAACTAGCAAGCACCATAGCTAGCTAGTGAGCACCGACTTCTCCGACACACAACCACCCGTCTCTGCCGGTCTGATGTATTTGGGACAGACGTGACTAAATTAACCCTGTCTTGACACTAGGGGCTAACACCTAAGCTGGCTGCGTAAAAATTAACAGGTTTTCATTATTTTGATTAAGAAAAATGTGAAACCTTTGAATTCTGCTGATGAAATCTGCATGTCCTTGTCACACATCCAGAGATTCAAACTTAAACCATGTAGCAGTTTCTTCAGCAGATGGCAGGCAGTTTATATAACTTTATAATTTTATATAAAATGTATATGTACACACAGCAACAGGATTCTGCAATGTGCGTCTCACCTGTCTGCCTTGTTTTAATACTAAAATCATTCATTTTCTCTGAGAACTGGAGTCTTGTTAGTCTACCTTTAAAATGGAGGAAATGAGTCCCTGTCAAAGCACATATTTCATTTTAAAAAATTACATTTAATAGAGATTTTTAATGCTATTTTAAGCATCAGTCATCTACTTCCAGGATTTTCACTCTTTCCATCTGTCATACTCACATTATGATGGAAATGCTCCTAATGTTAACTTGTTTTCAAAAATTGTAGTTTGATTTTGAAATTAAGACAGACTTTTTTAAATATACATTTCCCCTACCATAATTCAGCAAAAGGCTTTAAGATTTCCCTCTTGTTGTCAATGCAGTCAATCTCATAAGATTCAACATGAGCCACACAAGCATTACTTAATTGAAAAAAGCACTGTTTGTATCTAAGGCCAAACCAAGTATCCAACCATGAAACATCATAAAATACAAATTCATGATAAAGCAAATCGGAGGGTGACAAGATGATGACAAAATTTTAGTCAGTCATGACTCTGTTTTACAAAAGCGTCGATTAAGGCCCTGTTTACCCCCCCCCCCAACACATACACCCCACACCAAAAAGAAAGCCTTTTTAAAGCATCTGTTTTATGAAGAAATTACCGGTGAGAAGCAGAGAATTGTGAGCTATCATTTCGAATGACTCTCATCCTTCCGATCGCTGAAGCTAACTTCCCGCATGTTTCTCGGGGATTTTTTTAATAGGTAAATAAGTGGTAAGTAGGCAATCTATCCTCTTAAGGACCTCAGTGTCACAGGGTGAACCAAGGATGCCTGTGACCACAGAGCTGAACACTACAGCTACGATACATCACTTTCTGGATTCTTCCAAGGCCCTGCGCGGTCCATTCTCTAGATGATGAAGACGAGTTAAGGGATAGATGCTGCTCTTTGAAGGCCGCAGCGGCAAACTTAATCTGAAAAGCACAAGGAGCGGCCGTACATGAATTACATTTCAAACCCCACCTCCCCCAGCCAAAAAAACAGGCTTTGCAGACATATGACAGCAATTTGTAATACATAAAGACCAAAAATGCAGAGAACGGCGCATTACACATGTTTTATAGCCTGAAAGAAGGCTTTAGTTCAAAATCTATCTGTTCAGCTAATTAAAGAAACGTCTGTGTCTCTTTGCACTGGGCTGGGATTTTGTTTTGTGTTTTTTTTGTTAACGTAAATAAATAAATAAGCCTCTGCGTATGTGCGTGTGTGAGCTTCAACTCGTGTTTCAGAGAGACGACTGTTTTTTTTAAGTACAAAATGGTACAGGATGGACTGCACCGTCCAGACCAAACGGGATTTGCAAGGTGTGCTCCAGCCTGATAATCTCTCTGTGGCTGGAGACATTTAAATCTAAATAGATGCCATAAAAAAGGAGAAGAAGGAAAAAAAACTGCAAGTCTATCCAACAAATAGATTAAAAGTTAGTCAGTTATGCTTAGTTACAATTAGCAAAGACAGGCACTGGACACTTGTTTTTCATCCAGATGGATGCAGAGCCCTGAAAAAAAAAGAGAATGAGAGAGAAAGAGCGAGAGAGCGCGCGAGAGAGAGAGAGAGAGAGAGAGAGAGAGAGAAAGAGAGTGAGCGACGGGGGGGGGGGGGGGGGACTTGGATCCCACCGTGGTTTCTGTATTGGAACAGGTGATTGGTTTGTACTCCAGAACAGCCATTACCGGAGTTCTGCAGTGGAGCAGACGCTTGGCTCTTGCAGACTGCAGTACACCATGACCAAATGGGAGGCACCCCCCCTCCCCCCCACCATGAAATGCAGGCATTCACAGCATCCCACAGGCACCCTCTCGTATGGCTTCCCCCCCCGTCTTTCTTTTTACCCGCTGTAGCTGTCATGTCATTTCCATACGCAGACAATCCCCCCCCCCCCCCCCCCCCCCCCCCACACACACACACACACACACCCGCTTTTTTTAAAGCGTGCCGGCATCTCCATGACCACTCGCCCCCCTTCCGACCGCAGGCCCTCTCCTCGGGCGAAGCCTCTCGGACATGATATGGGCTTTCTTCCATCTGTTTTTTTTTTATTTTATTTTTTTTTGGGGGGGGGGGAACGGGGTGTGCAGTACGTGGAGGCGCGACACAGATGAAGTTCCCGGGTTACACTGCCGACGGCCCGGCAGTGAAGAAAGGGTTATGATAATTGTAATGTAATATGAACTCGGGAGACAAATAAATTCCATTTCCAACGAATCTGCTCAATTCATTGAGCTATTCTCTTGGTCCATTTAACTACCCACATGTGTACAATAATGAGCTGTAGACATTATGCCTAATTATGCATATTTGGACTGTGTTAGAGGGCCTAACAAAAGCTTTCGAAAGCAACAATTACGTCTGTTGCTTGGTTACATAGTTAAAAATATACCAAATAAGTGCAGATTATAGGGGACGGAAATGCACATGTAAACCATGTGTATTGTTGCCAAAATGTTCATAATTCAGTTCATTAGAAGATCGCCCTGTTTTGTATCTACAAAGGACAGTGCTTTTAAATAAAATATTAATCGGCCTTCATCAAGGCATTTTTTATTTGTATTGTTGCCAAAATGTTACTGGTGGCTGGTCTAACACTCTCCTTTTACAAAAGAGCATACTTAAGATACAATATTTATGTTTCTGCCATTCCACAAGCTCCAGAGTGTACCCGGGTTAGATGCCTAGGCGTACAAATATAGGGAGGAACACTGGAGTCAGACGGAAAACGCTCAGCCTGCGAGCCGGCTGAAAATTTCACATATATATATACTCTAAAAGATGGCCACACGCCTGAGCTGAAGCGAGTAGCAAACAGACGCGAGCAATGGTGTTTTAAGCCCCCGGATTCAGTCATTTTAGAAGGAGCCGGGAACCCTGGAGAGCAACCAAAGCAAATGGACAAAAGAAGCCGGGAAACCGGAGTTACGGGATCCTGGCTTTCGAAGCGCGGCTACGTGAGGAACCTCGGAAGAGAGGCCTCACGGTATAGTGTTTCAGCCTGCGGTAAACAATCGTGCCAGAGTTAGTGGCGGGGAGGAGGGAAGCGAACGCAACAGATGGTAGTTTAAAATTCAGCGTCAATTGTTCATCAAAACAGACAAAAACAACAGGACATCTGTCTACCTGCTGGAGTGTTGGGGCTCGGCACGTCGGCTCTGTCCCGCGCCGCTGCCAGGTCCTCGCTCTCATCCTCGCAGGCCTCGCTCGGGCTGTAGTGACGCGGCTTCATCAGTAGCGACTTTCGCTTGTTGACGGGGGCGCCGGACGCACCATCCCGCGAGGTCCTCTTCCTCGCCGCGGAGGAGCACAAGCTTGGAGGAGAAGGCACGGGGTGAGGCCTACGCGACACCTCGGCTCCGTTGCAGACACGGCGACCCGCTCTGCTTCGGCCGCGCTCCGAGTCACCCGTCCCCAGCCATTAATCTGCCAATATCTTACTTACAACTGCCTCGCTTACTAAGTCGTGTAACATTACCTAGGCAGCAAATGTATGCCATTCTACAAAAAAAAAAAAAAAAAAATCCCCGGTTCATTTTTAGCTGTTATAATTAGATGGTTTGTTCAATTCCCAACGCGAGAAAGATTACAACCATAATAAACATTACTGACGGCTTCTTCCCAGGACACAGTGGTCTGAAAAATCAAGATGCATTCAGGCAGAGAATGAACCGTTAACCAGTTGATATCGTAACGTAACTAGGGGGATGGCGGTTAATATTTCCACGGATCCGTTGGTGCGGAAGAAGTTGGTGTCAACTGTACCTACAGCAAGCTTCACAGTAAATCTACTTAAATGTAAAGCAAGTATAGAATGGCTATCCATAGCCCAGGTAACTGCAATTCATTAAAGATCCATTTAGAACCTGTTGTCTGAATTCAAAACACGTAACCACTCCTGTTTGTGCTAAGCGGTATATGTAAACATAAATCACTCACAGTCACACTCACAGACAGATGTGCCTGTAAGGGTTTGTTTTTAAAGCATTAAAATGAACTCTCGGCAAATCTCCTTCATTGTGATGTCATGACGACCACCAAAATCCATTCCAGGATGCTGTCAGGAGTTCTCCACTCAAAGCGCTGGAGTTTGGGTCAGCGCTCTAACATATAACCGCGGCTATCTCTCCTAGAACCTCTTTCATACTTCTTTTGTCTTGCTCAGTGCCCTTCCTGATTTTCGTTTTGGGGAAACATGACATTTTCCAACAAGACGCACAACTGTTTCCCACTGTTGCTTGGAACTGATGTCTGCGCGGAGAACTGGATCAAATGGAGCCAAGGTATTTTTTCAAGTTTGCCAAGCACTGTAATCAGTCCTAAAAAACTAAAATATATCATTTATAATTTAATCAATATAATTTTTAAAAGAGCAGTGGGAGAAGCTTAGGATGAATTTCCACCTTATAATACTATATTTTAGTACCACCAACTATAGTTTAATATTTTCCTAAATTTGAAACATAACGTGAGTTTTTCGGTTTATTTCGTCCACTTTACTGACAACTACTTTGACATTTTCACCTTAGTGCAAACGTTTACGGCTGCCTATGTTCAGACCAGCTTAGCTCCCAGTTCACCATGTTGGATGTACGGATGTGTATGGAAGCGCTGGCTGTTAATATCCCTGCCCCCAACCAGCATCTGGACTGATCGATCGGCGCGTCCTGCTGGTGCTATTACTGACATGCTTTGTCAGAATTAAAGGCGTCAGACAGCAATACATTTTCCTTTCTCTTCCAGCGAGATGTCGATACCGCGATTCTAAACAGTGGAACGGTGAAATGGGTGACCGTGTTAATGATTCAGTCCGCAGGTGACCAAGTCCCAACCCAGAATTCAGGAGAAGAACCAAGATGTCATCTCCCATTTATCCATCCAAGGTACGGCTGCAACCCAACAGTCTGCAAGTATGCATTCTGATGTGAGAACCAAACTATCTATGGTCTCCGTCGCCACATCTGTAAATTATACCTGTGACATCACTCTGCAATACTAGTGGTAAAACGTACAGTTAACAGAAAGGGACACACGGACTGAACACATCTACAGACAAACACACATGCAAAGCTTACAAAGTCTCACTCACCTAAGAGGCTCTACCGTGGTTTCCGCTGGAACTGCAGAGAGAGAAAAGAAGGGCACCTATTTATAACTGATAACATCATTTTCACCTGTAACTGGAAACCTTTAAAATGATGTACTTCATATTCACAAGCAAGCTAACACTAAAAACATCTTTCTGTCTACCCATCGCCATTGAAATAAGTAATAAAATTAGCTGCATTTCCTACACACTTATAATTCATACTGAAAAATATTTATTATCTGCAATATATTTGTCACCTTTATTATCATCCTAAAATGCCCCACTGCATAGAAGATTCTGCTCAAATAACAAATTGAGATCGCCCACTATAATGTGACCAAAGACAGTGGCACGATCAATCAACAGCAGCACTGGAAAATAAAATCAGTCGAAAGAATACAGAAATCTTATCCAATAAGAATAAAGTCTTTTGTATCCTCTCAAGTTCTCATTCTCCTGTGCACACAGCCGGAGAAATGCACACTTTTGTTACCACCCTGAGACCCGCATGTCACACGCAGCTGATGTTTGTAGCCTTAAACCACGGAGATAGAGAAGAATGCAGCACCGTGTTATTTCAATGCGAAACACAAAAAAACGCAGAATGTAATCAGGGCTGGGGCTGATACACTTCATGCATAATTAAGTGACGCCGAACATTAAGTTTACCAAAATTTGGTATGGGACAACATTAATGTATTGTGAGCGTATTACAAATATACACAAAATCTTCGCAAGCATGGAATCAAGTTAAGAGGACAGTTTGCAAAAGCGTCTAAGTACATTTCAACTTGTTTTTGTGGGCACATTTGCTAAAGCTAATTTGTTTGCCTCTGAACAGTGAAGAAAGCCTCTTGATGGTGACTTGTAAAAGCAATGCAGAAAAGGGGAAAGTACTTGTTGCAATCATTTTCAGTATTTCAAGCTTGCAGACTACTGTCCGTGTAAGGAATCTTGGATATCACTGGTCTGGCTGTTCAGCCACATTCAAGCTGTCTAACTTTGACAGTTACTTTTGTTGGGTGCTGTGTGGAAGCTAAATGAATACGTCAATAGATCAATCAGAGACATTTTTTTCTATTAATAACAGGGGATGACTGTATGAAAACAATGTCAGACTGTTTTGTGCCTATGGGTATAGAACTGGTCAGAAGATGCCTCCCAATATAGCGACTATCTTCGTTTCCTCGGCCACAAGGTATAAATATAGCGGTTGCTTAATTGTGTTGGTTCTGAAGGCACATTCACACTAATAGACAATGGACCTGCATCTGTTTGCAGGAGGACTTTTCAAAGCGTACTGGCCCGCACCCTTCTGAGTCTCCTTAGAGGGGGCGATGAAGGCCAGGCACAACCCAGTGGCCCCCGGGGTCAGACGGAAGCAGCCCGCTCCTCCCCAGCCTCTCTTTGTCCCTGAGTGGAGGCCTTACTGCTGGGCGGAAAGCAGACAGAGAGGACCTCGCAGCCGGGTGGAGGACTTCACTGCCCGCCAGATTTCTAAATTCGAACTCATTTTGCAGAAGCACCATGACAAAAAAGGAGGGGAGGGTTGGTTATGCATTGGAGTTCCCCCTATTTTGGTGAAGTGAAGCCTGTAAGCTTCCCATGAATGTCGGGGATGCAGTAATGGCGTTCCGGCCAATGGGAGGGCACCTAAGAGGCTCTGAACACCCGCATAATGACGTCCCCTGGCTGCCGGTTTCAATCAGCCTCCCTATACAAATGCAGTTCTTGCCTTATTTAAAGTAATATTGATGTTTAATGCAGTAATTCCCATATAGGGCCTGCCCTGCTGAAGGGGACACTCTGAAGCGGACCTGCAGGAAGCCGTCTTGATGACGAAATGCCTGTTATTTTTTATGGCTTCATCGCGACATCCGTCGCCACTCACCCTTGGTTGCGCTGCACGCCTGGGACCTGCTCTCCTCGCTCTCCGCCTCCATCTGTGGGACACACGCAACGGTCGCATGTTAGGCTGTGGGGCGGCATATAGGCTGAGGACACAGCAGGTTGATGGATGGATGGATGGATGGATGGATGGATGGATGGATGGATGGATGGAAAGACATACAAATGGATAGAAGGATGATTGATGGAAGGGCAGATATATGGAAGGATGGATGGATGATGGATGGGGTGATGACTAGATGGAAGGATAGATAGACAGACAGACAGATAGATAGACAGGGATGATGGATGGATGATGGATGAGGATGATGACAGGATGAAGGATAGACAGACAGACAGACAGATATGGATGATGGATGGGTGATGGATGGGAATGACGACTGGATGGAAGGATAGACAGATAGATAGACAGGGATGATGGATGGATGATGACTGGATGGAAGGATAGATAGACAGACAGACAGACAGACAGACAGATAGATAGATCTCAATAATTTCTTACATGTGGGCCGTCCCTCACAAACTACTTGCTGAAGGAATTATTCAATATTCATGTTCTGCAATATTTCATAATCCGGGCCCAATATGGAACTGCTTAAAAGTAATATTGTTATTTACTGTACTTGGCAGCATGACGCCAGTCTCCTGTAAGTTGCATGCTTTGAATTGCTAAAAGAGGAATTATTTAAAACCAAATCAAACCAAATTATGTTATGTCATCTGAATAGCCGCTGTCCAAATCTAATTACTGCACAGAACCTGCAGAGACATTTGAATTTATTTCATATTACACTTTAGTGGAAAAAAAAGACAAATTGCTACTCAGTTCAAGTACATAAAGGCTCAATTGTGTTAATAACATAATGATGCAGCAACAAAAATCAGCCGATCATTAAAACATGTCAAACATGCTATCGTCATGTATGGAGAGACTTGCCCACGCACACGGGAGAAGTGAGAAACGCACATAGAACTGGGGACTGCGGGAGAGTCCCAGACGTTGGCCCGAGACGAGCCTCATTACAAATCATTCGGTTTGCTGTGAAAATCTGAACGGTGCCCAGAAGCAAATCCTGGGGTAAAATGCACGCGCGCGCGCACACACACACACACACACACACACACACACACACACACACACACAGACACACACACACACGTAACAAATAAATAAATAAATAAAAAGCACCTAAAAAACTTCTGGGTCGGTGTAAACCCGGCGATGCTAAATTATGCTATTAAAGTGCTGGAGGTACACAGTATATGTTTAGACCAAAATAGTTGTTAAAACCCATCCACTCTCCCCCGGCGCTGCTTGCGGATCCCAAATAAAACCTATTAAACATAATTATTCCAGGCTGATGGCAGTGTATGGTGGTCAGGGGCTGTGAAACCTCTGAGTCACAGGATACAGGCCTACTTCCCCGCTAATGGGAAGCATGACTCCTCCGTCTCGTTTGGGGCTGTGATTGAAGGCACTGACCTGTCATACATTTATAATAGGGGAGCAGGTGTAGCACTGATGGACTTTAATTTCCTTTAATAAACCTTTTATATGGCACACTCTTACTGCCACCCTGGGCTCTCTGAGGTCCTGCTCATAATAGCTTCATTACTTTTGATTACTGGGGCCCTATTGAGACAAACAACTCCCCAACACTATAGATTACATTCTGTAAAACTAATGTAGCCGATTAGTTCATTACACTCTTCCCCATCATACAACAACCAGCACATTTAACAAAAGCCCTTGAAAGATAAAACTATTAAAAGTGTTGATCAGCTTTTTGGCTTTATAATGCGGAGCTGTTTAATTTTACGATGCGCAAATTCTGGCATGTGACAGCGAACAGAGCCGTACATTTCAAACATTCGCTTTGGACTGCATCCTGCATCAAAATCGATCCTGCATGACAACTAACTGCAGTGACGTTTATTCCCTAAACATTTCCTGTACGTTGCACATGCTTCTCGTTACTGACATGAACAAACACCAGTTACATATTCGTCCGTTTAAACATATTTAGTGTAAACGTAAACCATTCGATTTTAACACTGAGGTGTTTTACCCTCCAAAAAAATGACCCATCTTGCCAATCCATGCACAGAGAAACTGGAGTAGTTCATTTAACACTGAGAGTGTTCCGATAAAAACTGTTTATCAACACTCCTGATTGCTAAATCACCAGCATTTAAAATTTTTGCAGTCGACAATCCCATAAAAGATTCCTGTGTCATCCAGCCCTTCTGTTATATGTAGTTATCTGTACAGTTTAACTTCTGTTTGTGTATTGTAACTAGATCTCCTCAGGCTTTATATGAATGATACTCTCTGTACAACCATGAATTTGAATATTTCTCTACAACATGTATAATAATCCACTCTAGCAACTGAACTCCGTTGCATTACAGGTTTTTCAGAAATGCACCAGAACCTTCTGAGCTATCCTGTATTATACCTGAGGCTAAATGCTAACATATTGTAAAACGATAAATGATTTTTTTTCCCCCACTGAATCTGCACTACCCACTGGAACATAAAAGCCAAAAATGAGAAAAACCTACCTTAATTGAAACATAACTGTTCTGTAAAACTGAAAAGCTATTTTTCACAAAAGTCCCTGTTATTTATAAGATTACCCAATTCCAGGTATGAGACAGAAAAATACACAGATACCTTTGTTCAGCAAATAAAAATAAGTTTTGTAACGCTCATTTAAAGACTCAGGCATACCTAACACACGACGATCTAGCTAGCATTTGCTTGTGGTGATAATTAATGACAATATTCTATAACAATTACAATAATGGCCGTAAAATCGCACTAAAATAGCCAAGGAACAGATGTTTGTTCTAGAAGGCATTCAAACCGCACATCAAGCTAAACCATGGACCTCCTGCGTGAATCCCAGGTGGCGCATAGGTGAGACTGCTACAGAAGATGGACCACCCATGCACGAGGGAAGAGGCCTGTATCATTACACAGTTACCTGCTAATTTGCTTAATTAATCCCTCACCAGCAGGCATTTAATCACTTTAATCAAACAGACAACACATTCCTAAGTAGTCTAAAAAATAATGCTATTAATTACATGGAGATTTATTTACAGGATGTGCCTCTCCCCACCACCCACCCCCCATTGCACCCCCAGCCCACCCAGTGTTAAGAAAGTGTTGAATTGGACATTATGCAGCAGGTGGAAGCAAAGAAAGGCTGTGGGACTGTGATATTCGCACAACATCAACGACCAGGACAAGAGAATAGAGTATTACAACAGGCCAGTGAGAAGCAACGCTAAACTCGTACAAGGATTCAAATTAAAGAGCAGTAAACACACTACTAGCCACGCTAACTTCAAGCAAACTGTTGCGTGCTTTCACCGAGGGGCACTCTGAACTGCACGCATTTAACATAAACAAAATACAGAAAAACCTGCGCTCTTACCTTTGCTTGCAGTTCACGCGGTAATTTACAGGAAGCGAAGGAGAGCCTACACCGGTCGGAGCACGTGAAGGTATCTATCTGCTTCAGAACGTCAGTGCGAAATTCATTCTCTGTGGAAAGACAGAGAGGGGTGATGAGGGAAAAAAAATAAAAAAACTTCACACGTTCAGGTCGTGCTCAGCCATTGAGGTCAAGAAATGTACAGAGGAGTGAGAAAAGGTATCTAAAGATGTGCCCATCATCCACAGGCTGCATAAATGGAGATGCGCCCACTTTGGCTGGCCTCACGCAGACCCTCAACCCCGTCTCCCTGGCACATCATCACTCCCCAGCTTTGACATGCTTCCGAAAAACCCATTTCTTCAAACCACTTCCTGGACTGGAGCAAAGCCTCTCGGGAAGCCTCTTGGGACTCGGAATCACAGCAAACTTATCCGCTGGAAGCCGGGTGCGTGAAAACGACACCAGAGGTCCGGCGAAACTTACAAGGTTTGCGCACCTACATGGAGATGCTCCCACCGTCTGGACATCAGAGAGACATCAGATGTGGGGCGCCTTCAAAAATCATGCTCCCTGGGCATAAACATAAAGTACTGTTTGCTGTATGTTTATAGTCAACGTGTCCCATAAATGAAAAACTGCAGCTAATTTTGACTACACCTCTGAGGCCTGAGGGCAGAGGTGACCAAGAAAGTTAAGCCACGTTTTCCTTATATTTTCTTTCGGTGGACTGCTGACAGCAGTTCATCCCTACTCTACGTTTCCACAAGCAAAAGTGGTTCCCCGCAAACCTAGCGTTCGCAGAAGAAACTTGGCCCGTCGTCAGGAAGCGGGAGACTAAAGAGAGGCAGAGGAGAAGCGAGGCTGCGAGCGATACTCCATCTTTAACAACTTATTAGCGAGAGAGAAATTAAATTGCTTGCGTGTAATTAATGCAAACCGTCCAACTGGGGAAACAAGGAAGAGCACAATAGGCGAAGTGTAGAGCAAACTGTGCCTGAACACATGAGAGATCTCATTACAGACGTATTTATTTCTGTTAGTTCTTACTGAGTCGCAAAAAAAAAAAAACACCCTGGGATCTTAATTATAGCGCTGTGAAAATTTCCCACACAAAGCAAAAGGAACCGATTTAATCCATTAGCATAAAAAAGACACACTAATAATTGAACCTGGTATGTCATCTGCTGAATAAAAAAAAAAAAATTACAACCCCCCCCCCCCCCCACACACACACACACACACACACACACTCTGACCCCCCCCCCCCCCATCCCCGGCCCCACAAATAACACGTCTCCCTGGAGCACTCGCCTCTGTGCCGGGGTGGATATCTCGGGGGACTCTGGGCTTCCTGAAGCCTGGGCTTTCTGTGTGGAAACCAGACCACTTGCTGTCAGAGGCCATGGCCCTCTGCCCTCGCCCATCTGCTAGCTCTCCCACCCCAGAAGACTGGGGGCAGAAGCGGAAGGCCTCGCCACTCGAACTACCACCGTCACCCGCCCCCCGACGCTACGGAAAAGGCCCTGTCAATCAGCCACACGGCACAGTTGCCAAACCTCTTGGTTCTTTTAATTTTTTAAGAGGTTAATTGGTGGAAAAAAAAATCTAGAGTAATAGTGGATAATATTACTGCTCGTCATTTCACCCAACAAATCATTCATTTTGTATAGTAAATAAAAGGTTCATCTTTATTAGTATATATTATAATACAGCATGTTTGTAAATAGTATGAAGATATTAGGCAAATGTTTTCGGTCTTTTCTTTATATTTGTATTGCTTGGGGGAAGAAACTATTCATAGAAAACATTAAAACACCACATGAAAGGCCCAAATAAAGCATTTTGTAATAAGTTAAAACAGCATCTTACACCACGGGAAATAATAAAAAAAAAATTGTTACCATAAACAGGAAAATTTCCACAAAGCCTAAAATTCAAATTTTTCATTTGAACGAAATGATTTTGCGCTGCATTTCTGCAGTAAAAACTGCATGAGAAACTCCAGACAAAATCGCCGCAAAATTATTGAAGGCCGCAGCTGATGGGAATCAGGTAGAGAATCATATACTGTAGGAGAATTAGTCTGCCAGATAACCAAACTGGATGACCAAGATTAATCCTTCTTTTCGGAGGGACCAACTGGATGAGTTTAAGTTAGTAAAGTCAGATTAGTAAAACACAGGAATACAACATGTACCTGGGCCTGGACCGGGACAGGCGAGCGCTAAATAAATTCTGTGCTATTCTCTGGTTTATGCTACCTCCACTTATAATTACTACTGTGTGTCTTTCTTACTAAATGTGTGTCTTTATTACTAAATGTGTGTCTTAAATCCACCCCAACGATTTTCAGGTGAAAATAAAAGCTGCAGTTTATAAATAATCGCACATTTGATAATAAGATGAAAATGACAGAGAAATACAATTCCGTGCACTTCTAATAAGAAGCAAATATCCGACAAGCTACTAAATTAAATAAAATTTAAGTCTCAAACTAAAAAAAAAAAAAAAAAGAAAAAGAGAAAAAAAATCACTATAGATTACGGTGAGGGCTAACAAAATCACAGTTTGAAATAAAATGCTAAAATAAAAGTGCACATTATTATTTTTTTTATATATTTCACAGTGGCACCAGGCGAAACTGATGAATGAAAATTAAAGTACATAAATAAAAAGGAAACACAATAAAAATGTCAGCCCACTGCAGACGGCCAACTGTCATGATTAGATAAGACTTTCAGTATAATTACTGTATAAACCTGCGTGCTCAAACAATGAATAAAAGCAGCGTGCAGACTCTATCTGTCCCTATACACAGCCTGGCTCACAAAGCCGTGTCCCTCCTCCCTCTCGACCTTTCTTGGGCAATATTAGTTTGCGTGAATTATGTCGATGTTTGGATAAACCGGGCAAGGTCACCGTCTGATTCCCTCCCTTCCCCTCATCCTGGCGGCGGACTGCGCGAAGGGTTAAAAAGTAGAATGGATTTAATTATGGAATGAATGGAATTATAATGCGCCTGCAGCAACTTTTTCTCCTTATTTATTAAAGCAGCTGACGGACCAGGTTTGATGAGGCACTTCTGGCATAATTGAGTCATCACACAAAGAGGCTTCCTCGCATTCAGAGCAGTTTTATCAGCAGCAAACAGACCTGATTACTGGCAATTACACTCTGATCTGGGGAAAGCTGGGGGGTTGACTGTGCGGGGTAACTTCTGTGTTTATAGTTTACCGGGGAATAATATCCACGTTAATTTCGCATGCTAAGTGTTTTCTATTTCTGCATAATAAAACGCACGCAGGGGCGAGATGCTACAATTTACTTTAATATTTCCTTGTAATGAATGTCTAAATGCACTGCAAACTGCTAATAATTGTAGACGAAACATCTAAGAGAGGGCCTCCTTGTTGAAAGCCGCGCGCCCCTCCCACCCCGTTTTTTGCCGGCCCCCAATTATAAAAAACACCGTGCAAATTGTTTAAAACAAAAAAGTGTCCACAAGCCATTATCACCGGGCGACCGTGTCGTGACACTAACCTCGTGTGTCCAGGGGAAAAAAAAAACAAAAAAACAACCCTGAGTAAAATCCTAAGGAAGTCCAATAAAAACTGTTTTATTTTCTCTCCCCCCCCCCCCCTTTTTTTCATTGAAATTCAAATGCATTCATGGTGAATAAATCAAGCTGTGCTCAGAGAGACAATTTTAATAAACAAGTTTTTTTTTTTTCCTTTTTTTTAAAAAAAGGATTTTCTATTTTCATTGCGGCCCTAGTCCTCACCAGATGCCCTCTCCCTGAAACACCAGCAGCTGGACGTTGGAATAATAGCTGACAGACATTTTACATGCAGGCGGGGAGGGGGGGAGAGGGGTGGAGGGGGTGTATATGAGCCTGGAGTTCCTATTCAGATCAGTCCCTGCACCCCAACACTATATTTTCAGGACTTTAGAGTCCCTCCCTGATCATTCACCGTGTGTGGACATAATATCGGCCATAGCATTTATTTACACAAAGTGGTGTTTTACAGAAACGGCTGGTTTTGTGTATGTTAAAAAATACAGACGCGCGCGCGCGCGCACACACGCATGCTCGCGCGCACAACACTGATTTTGGAGGGAGGCCCAGAACCGCTTAGGCCAGGGGCTGTTTGATCGCAGGTTGACAAGGATGTGGCAAACTGCTCCAGTCTTACGCTTCTGCGAAACATTTAAAGCGACATTGCTTCGTCGTTCTTCAGAGAACGTTTTTTTATTATTATTTTCTTTCTTTGTTTTTTTTTTTTTTTTTTTTAATTTTCGGCTTTTAAGTTCGACGAGTTTTTATGGGAGTTGCAGCTGAGGGTGACAGGCCACGCCTCATCGTACCACTTAGAGTTTGTTGTGGACGTTTAAATATCCATGAATGTGCTGTGGCAGAAACCATGGCGACAGAAGGGGGTGGGGTGAAGGGAGATCGTGGGTAAGATCACGCTACAGTTACATGCTAAATAGTAATTAGCAAGATGCTAACCCTAAAAACACCACGTAATATTTTACTTTTGCGGAAAAAGAGAAATATTTTTCATGTTTTAATATGAAAATCACAACATTGGTGATTTATTTTTCGTTTTCAAAAAAGAAAGTATTATTTAAATAGTAATCATATATTTTATGCATTTAATTTAAAAAATCAACTGAAGATGCAAACCAGCAGTGACTATTTGTGTGTGAAAGCATGCCTAAGTGTATGCTATCACTATGAGACTCATTCAAATGAAAATCATTCCCCGGAAGTATTTCACGTTTAACAAATCACTGGCTAAATGTTGCTATCTTGCCGCGTCCAAGCGCAACAGCGGATGTTACACTTTTAACAATACGTATGAGTGACAGGTATTGTCTAAATTTAGAAATAAGCTCTCGGAAAACTCGGAGAAGCCCCGAAGCATCATTGGTAGGAAAAACAGTGAAACAATTACAGGATTAAAGCATTGAAGGTCTACTTTTCATTAGCGGATCAAATTAACTGGAGGATAAAACTCGGAAACAAAAAGCCAAGGACCTTTCAGAAATCACTGCTAACTAGCGACTCCGTCTCTGTGGGGAGCTGGGTTCTGAAACCCACTAAGTAGAAGTCTCGAGGACAACTGTGATTTCAGATGTACCAGCCGAGCAGACACCCCAACCGCCAAGTAAAGTGTTTCGCGGGCCCTGCCAAATTGGGACTTTCACAAGGGGGGCTGCCTTTTCATCAGTTACCCAAGACGGAGTCGTCTCATTAAAGAAAAGGCCCTCTGAATCCTTAATGCACGACGAGGAGCCTGGCTCAGTGCTATAACTTCACTAATCTGCTCTGATGGCATAAGTAGAGGGGAAACTTGTTATTGGAAACACTTATTGAGTGGCAAACAGGAGTATCAGATGCTGACACCTCCGCCGGAGAGCTTTATTAACCCCGTGTTCTCATTCCAAAGTGACTGCTGATGCTTCCCTGCAAATGCGAACAATCTGGAGTGAGACCAGCTCCACTGAAAGAACTAAGAATGCCCAGGCAGCCTCCCTGTCCCGAAAGTATGAGACTCTGGATTCCCCTTGGGTGGCAAAAACTAAAGAAAGGGTTTGCATTGTGACAATCGGTGCCTGCACGATTCTCATCTATCTATTGATCTATCTGTCTATTTGAGTGTTTATTTGTTTATTCATTTTCCGTTGGGATTACGCACACAATTTTTCTGAGGTTATTTGCGTGAATTTGCTTGGTGGAATACGGTATAGGGTAACTGGAGGCGACTGAAACCTGAAAGCACAACGTGACATAAGAGCAAATACCGATAGGAGTATCATATTGGTGACTTAGTTCGATCAGCTACACGACGAACGAGCGAACAAACTCGGCACTCGTATCTCTTTCCTAAGGGAAATCGATTTTGACTAAAAGAGGACTGGGACCAATTTAAAAGGCCAATATCACAGTCGTTTTCACACGGCATTCCTTAAATTCAATTAACCCGTTACATGACAATTAATTTGCACGGCTCCGATGTGCGCGTCCGCGCCGAGAGGCATGTTAATGGCGTCCGCCTTCCGTGAAGTAAAATCAGAAACAATAGCTAGCAGAGAGCCCGTAACTAGCCGTTCAACATGGTCGTGACCTGTTGGAAGAGTACACACAGCCGAGGCATGCTTCAGAGGCGACGGGAAGCGTATTAAGTTTACAAAATGGACGCTATCGCTGGTCGACAAAAAAACGCAGTGGAAAGAAAAACACACAGTACAAACAGTCCACTTGACAGTTTACCGCTGCGACAATGGCTCTTCAGTGGCCTGCGTGGAAGATGGGGGATTCAAGGACAGGTGCGATGGCGGAGCAAACTTGCGGCCCTGATTTACTGTTATCGCTGCAGTGTAATCCGCACCGTGGCCTCTTGGTGGGGGCCATTGTTCTAGCCTCAGAAAGGCCTTTCATGATTGAAGATGCATGAATGCTACCAGGTGGCCTGCGATTCGGGGGGGGGGGGGGGGTGGGAGATAAATAAATAAGGAAGATACGAGTCTGACGCTCCACTTAATCCCTGGTCTACAAAAGGTACCACTACTGTACTTCGGAGCCAGAGGAGAGAAGTTTGCGAGACGCCCAGCAATCGGTAGGTGAAGAATCGGCATCTCGGCGCTGATTCTTAATCAGATTGCGCTGAAATGAACAGCCCGTGTGGCAGCTGTAGTTTTCCCAGGGTTAATTACCTTTCACTGCTCAGCCCTAATGAGTCAGCTGTTCATGTCATTAAACTCCACTTCATCCCAGCGTCCTCGTCCTCCGTACCCACTGCCGTGTGCACTTTGCCTACATGCTTCAGGCTGGGCGGGGGGAGGTGGGGGGCGGAGGAGGCCGTCCCCCGAACCCGTACCGAAAAGCCGAGGGCCCGTCATAAATGTGGGTCAGAACTCTTCAGGTTCAGGTTCTGGTTCTGGCATGGATGGTTAAATCTGCCATTCACCTCCGAGTGAGTCAACGGTGGTCCCAGGGCCCTGAAGGCCTGTAAGCCTGTAGTCAGTGGTGACTAGGGACCTCGGTTTAAAGGCAGGTGGCAACCCCAAGCGACCTGCCTTGACCCCCCCCCCCCCCCCCCCCCACGTACTCCCACAACAAAAGTAACTGGGATAGTCAACTGAGGGGAAATGAAACATTTCAGTGTGCATGCCGTGGACACACGCACGCAGAACAACGGCTGGTAATTCTGAAGCACCCTACATATACTGTTCTCGCAGAACCATTTCTGGCTCTGTAAAAACCACAGGCTCAGGATGTCGGGGGAGTTTTAAGTGATTTCTGCCACTGTGTGGCAAAATCCCGTGGCTACCTGGATTACAAACTTTAGTCCTTTAACTCGTGCCAGAATAAATCCGTGTTAACTCGGATTTCCCTCTGGCAAACGAATTCCCAGTCCGAGTAAGCTTTGTCAGGAAGGAGCTGTGCATAAGTACTTCATGCGATGAAGACGAGGCTAATGTTAGAATTTCTCAATAGCAAAAAAACGAACAAACAAAAAAAAAGTTTACAGCCATGAAAAACTATCGAAGTGTTTAATTTTCAAAGCACACAAAAAAAATCCTGCTTTCTTTTATCTTTAAAGCTGTCCGTGTATTTTAAGTCTTCCCCATGGAAGGAAGTTTCAGATTCAAACAGTACACGAAAAGTTTTGAAACAGCCATAGCAATAATAATTAAAACTTTTGAAAAGTTTCCCGTGAGGTAGCTAAATCAAACTTCACAGGTAGGATACACAAAATATTTACCTGTTAAACTAAGATGGACTGACTTATTAACATAAGAATTGGAGATAAACTAGACATTCCAGAAAGAATGAATTACATTTTAACAACATCTATATATGAATACCAAGTATTTTACAACATTACTGAAAGAGTACTTCTTTCACTGAGGAATTCATTCAGCAGCAGCTTATCAAGTATTCACTTCATTATACTATTACATCCACTAGTCTGCTGTGTTCATTAGAATAATATCATATATTTCACAAAGTGAAAACAGTTACTGCTTACTATCATCCTGTTCTGAGTTCCCTTTCAGGAATAACGCACAGTTAAGCCCTTATTATTTTGTATATTATAAATTGTTACCAGCACTTTCTCAATCCAGAGTCTCAATCCAGTTAGCCAGACAAGCAGATGGTCCGTGGTTACGACTATATGCATCAATAAAATGAATAATCTTTATGTAAATGTAAATTTAACTGAACGCCGTGGTTTAACAAAAAGACAGAACTTTAAGACACGTCCTAACACCCAAAAGAGCTGCTTCATGCTGAAAGTGGCAGTGTACTGTGGTACTTTGCCATCCTGACATCACGATTTCACTTGAATTTACCATTTGTTAAGTAAACTAAAATGGCTCTTCTGTTCGGCCTCGGTAATCTCTAAGGCAGCACCTTTCACAAGATGTGTATTGAGGTCACTTATTTGCCTGAATAGTTAAAGTTCACTGAATGCATCACTTAAACATCTTAGATAACCCCCCTCCACCCATGCACACACCCCCATTAAACACACACACACACACACACATACACACACACACCGAGGCTGTGGAAACAGACTCCCGGCTTCAACCAGAAGGATGGTTTAAAGTTTTAACCTGCATGCGCGCCGGATGTGTTCAGATAATTCTCCAGGATGTGATGTGTGTTTAGTGTGCTAACAGAAGCTCCCGTTCTGCTTTATCCTGAGGGTCATTAATTTTACACAATCTCTGCTGGCCTTTCCTAATTGAAGTGCTTAGCCTGCCTACCTCTCAGTCGCCTGCCTGACGCTTTAAGCATAAAAGTCACATTTCGATCCCATAACGAGTAATTCTTCACTCACGGCCGAACCAGCGCTAGACACGAAAGCCTGGATGTGTGATCCACTAAGTGAACGGTAAGTACAAAAGATCCTTCTGACAGGCACAGAGGGAATTTAGAGAGAGAAAAAAAACTTCTCCCCTAAAGCAGACACTTTGTGAAAATGACTTTATATCCAGCACAGAGCAGTATCTCCACTTCTTGAAAAGATGTTGCCGGAGCAGACAGATGCTTGACTTCCTGCTCTTGCCGTCCGCAGGCGAATCCGGAGGGCTTTTATTGATTTCTGCAGGAGAGGAGCTTTTTAGCACGCCTCGCAGGGGCGCTCGGAAAATGTCACTGTTGTGTTACATTGTTAAGCTGTCATTTGTGTAAAAGCTCCGAGACGCAAAACGCCGGCGAGCGGGCGGAAGCGCAATTTGTGGAAAGAGTAAATACAGCGGCGTTAGGGTACCGCTCCTTATGATAAACATTTCCTAATTATACAGACGCCCGGCGAGAGGTGTACGCTGCAAAAAAAAAGACGGCAAGGGCGCAGTGATGGAGAAACTTGGTAAACACACACACGCGCGCGGGGGCGCGCGCGCACACACACACACACACACACACAAACACATACCCGCGCGCACAGGGGGGAAAAACCCCCAGATTAAAAAAAAAACAACATTTACAGGAACAACTGTGCAGTGACACAAGTTGAAGTATGCCGCTTAACCAGTTAACTTTGTCTCCGTTGCCTTTCTCACTGTCTCTCCCCCCGCCCCACACACTACTCACCGGTTCGCCTCCTGGAAGTGAACGCTTCTTGAAGTAGCACAATAACGTCTCATTAATCTACTTATCTGTAACTTGCTCAGAGGCTGAGGCGACTCACGGACGCGGTCGCATCCCTCGCCTTCCACGGGGCAACGCCGTGAGCTCGACTCACCGTTTCCCTTTTAGCCTTTGTTCCTGCCTTTCATGCTCGCATCAAGGAGGCAGCGATGTATAAAGAAGCAGAGGTGGCTAGGTTAGTCCCGCGTGTCGCTGTCGCGTGGAGCGCGCGCGGACACTGTGATATTCTACGCTGCTGCTAAGCTTTTTTTTTTGTAGCCTTTGTGTCATTCACTTAACGACCAATCTCATTAGCTGCCTGGGTACAATAGGCTGAAACATTCTCTGTGTAAATACACCACATGGTGACCCTCAAGGTTAGACCTCTGAAGGTCTTTTTAATCACATAAAAGATGGATTTTTTTTTTTTTTTTTTTTTTAGAAAATCAATGACCAAAAAAAAAAAAAATTAGAACAGATTGCTTCCAAAAAAGGACTTTTTTTCTGGATTTTAATAAATTTTCAGGATTAGATAGGGATGATCAAGTTTTTCGCCTTATCACTATTTAAAATATATTTATTGTAATTAAAAACATAAAATGGTACTTAAGGCTCCAATAAATATTATACAGTGTTTATCAAGGGGGAATATTGGCAAGAGTATTAAATATTAAATATCCACTGGCACATCTAAAAGTGAAATTCAAACATTTACTTTGTTAACAGTAATAAGCATTTTAATAGCAAAATTTAAGTGAAAATTATTTTTTAAAGATTTACCATATAAATCAGTCCTATAAAATATTATTGTATTTTAAATTGAATAAAATATTGCAGATCTTTGTGGTCCTTTCCAGAACAAGTCTATGGAAGACAAATGGACTCAAAATATTGCAAATTAAAACAAAAAATATATATATTTTGAGGTGAAGTTGATAAAAATGTATATATTTTTCATCATTATACCTACTAGATCTAAAAATCAATATTATGAAAAACACATCAAAAGAATAGCTAGTAAGCTGTGAGGTGACAAGAGGCATAATGTACATTAATACCGTGTGGACATTTTGCGATTGTACTCAACACATTTTTGACACTTTTTCCGTTTCCCCCAGTGCCATGTCTATGGTATAGTCCTCTAATTCCATGCAAAATGAATTATTGTAAGTACTCGCAGCTCTGACAGCTGTCCATAGGCAGCACCGGGGACGTGTCTATTGGCCAACTTGACCCTTGTTAGAAAACAAAACAAAACAAAAAAAATAAAAATAAAGAATGCAGCAGGCTGGGACTACTGAGAGAGGTCACTGGAGA
Source organism: Brienomyrus brachyistius (assembly GCF_023856365.1). Taxonomy (NCBI): domain Eukaryota; kingdom Metazoa; phylum Chordata; class Actinopteri; order Osteoglossiformes; family Mormyridae; genus Brienomyrus; species Brienomyrus brachyistius. Next base: position 5,218,048 of record NC_064536.1, on the reverse strand, counting down.
TTTTCCAGACAAACGCGGTACAGGGGAGAGGCAGAATGAAAAGGACAGACTCAGAATCTCATTTTAACAGACCGCACACAATCTGGGCTCCCACAGAACTATCTCTGCCTGACCGCTGTCTATTTATCCCTTATCAGTGTTTACCAACCGCGAGTTTTCTTTCATTCACACTGTGAGGCAGTTCTCCTACTATCAGTCAACAGCTGACACCGTGGAACAGCCTCAAAGGCAAGAGGAAGGGATCAAAACTAAACCAAAGCTGTTTAAACAATACAACAGAGGAAATAAATTCATAAATCCTAATTCTTCCCCAACCCACAAGGGTGCGAGCAGATCCTTTATAGTTAGTCCAACAAACAAACCCACCGCCAATGAGGTAACATTACAATTAAGGTAAATGCAAAAATATAGTCTAAAAAAAGAGGGGGAAAAAACCCATGTAATTTTAATTAGAAACAAAGCTTACAGCTCCTGGATGCCAAGAAAATTAAACTTGAACAGTGTGTCACTATGATACTTCAAAAAAAAGCAAAGAAAAATGCCTGTGAATTCTACTTACTGAGTGTCTATGACCAATTTGCCCAATGTGTTAAATATTCGCGCGGTGCTTTTTGATGCTTCTGAGACAGAACACGGATATGGACGCGCGATTTTATTTTGCCAATTCCCTAAATCATGTGTTGAGGCCCCTTCAAAGGTTTCTGGTTTTACCGAACGTCCGAAAATTGTCATTTTTTTTTCCCCCTCTCGATACTGCGCTCCAACTCAAGGTCCTTCAAAACGATCTAATTGGGCTTTGAAGCGCTGCTCACATTTGAACTGCTCGGCTCTCTGAAAACTTATTAAAAAAAAAAAAAAAAAAAAAAAAAAAACTTTAAAACTGCCTGGCGTCGCCACGAACATATCAGACATTCCCGTCCGTGCGTTTTTTAAAAGTTACACATTTGGTTCGTTTTTACAATTAAACCCCATGAAACTGGAGAGGAGGGTAACGTTACGTGGTGCTACAAGGCGACGTTTCGGAGCATGAGGGTCTGTATCTAGTGTCACTGGTTGTAAGTTCACCCCACTTGTAGACCTCTTCCTTTTACATGCTGGTTATCTTGGGGGAGCCAAACATACATGCAGCTCAATGATAGTATATATATCGCTGTCCGTTTTTCAACATGACCGTGAGTGATATTCGACATGGTACTTTAAGACCCCTAATGTTGCAAACTACCTCGTGTACAGCTTCAGAAACCGGTCAGAATAATGATGCACACACACCGGATAATGAAGCGAATCGTCGTTTTTTTTTTTTATTCCGCCTCATGCTGACATTTTTAGCCTGTTAATTGTGTCACACAGCAAAAGACGAGTCTGAGCCCCACTAATCACACCATCCGAATGGCCCTCGCCGTATTTCAGCCTCTGCGCGCCGTGCAATTACAATTTCAAAATTGATTTCCCGGGTACATATTAACAGCCATGTTTTCTGGAGCGCTTTTCCAGAAATTAAGTAATTAATTACATTTATCCTTTCGCCAGCTGCTGTACGGCAGATGGGAGCGGGGCTCAAACCTCGTTGAACCGAAGCCATAAGTCTCATTTCCCTGGATTAGCTGAGCAAAGTTTGGGTGTGAGGCTCAGGTATTGTCCCCGATACCCGGACCCCGGGTCCCTCAGAACTCAGCCCCGGCAGAGCCAGAGTACCGGGCCACGTCGGCTGCCGTCTTTGAACCGCTCTGGTGGACCTTGATGTGATTATGATGTAAATGACACGCGTCTGTCTTTTGTCTCAGCGTAATGTGGTTTGGGGGGGGGGGGGGTGGGAGACAGGCACCAGAGCTGTCCTCGTCCCCTCGCCTGTCCCTTAGGTTTCGGGGGTGCCTCAGACGCCTGGTACACCTCTATTATCGTCACCGGACACTTTTAACTCCACAAGCAGCTCCACTCATGGGTAAGTGCTGTTCACTCCGCGGGGTTTACCGTTAAAACTCGGCATCTGCCTCGCGGCAGATGTTCCCACAGGTGCGACTGCCTCTATATGCTTCTCCCCCTGCCCTCCCCGACAAACCGCAGGTGGGTCGAATGCTCAGTTGAGGCTACAGCAAGACCAGGAATCCGCTGATTCTGGCTACCATGGACAGCTCCCAGGCTTCAGGGCCGATTCAGGTGCTGTGTGATAGTGCTGGCTCCCCACGGCGGCTGTTTGTGATACCATCTTGCACGGAGGTCTAGTGAACAGCACGAAGGGGCAGCCCCGGGACAGAGCTGCCTGTGTGCCGATCATCGGCATCAGATAATACTGCTGGATTCATGCTTCTCTGCAGTGCTACTGGGCCGTGCAAGAAAGACACATACCTCAGCGTGAAAGAGCATCTCGACACCCGTGATCACGCCTCTCCGCTGCCCGCCCCAGGGTCCGTGTTTGGGTAATGTGTTTACACACCTGAAAAACCACGAGTATTTGCCCAGGCAACCAATTCCGCATCACATATCGCTTTCCTTTAAATAACAAAATGGTCACAAGGTCATTGAGGCTTCTTTAATCGCTCTTATTTTTACCTTTGTTTTGAAAGTTTAGCAGACGATCGTCTTCTTTTTGTGCCCTGTAGTAATTTAGATTTGGAGATAAAGAAACATTTTCTTCAGATATGATATAATATGTATCATGTCAACTCTCACCCCACTTACACACTTTGGACAAAAGGGTCCAGTGAACAGCTGCAAATATAAGTAAAAATGATGATAAGAGTGTGAAGATATGTATGCAGGGACAAAATGTTACCTTTGCTAACTTACCGAAGAAAATCCCGGTTTCTCGTATCAATGTCAAAAGCCCCCATCTGACTACACAGTACTCAGAATCCAGCATTTCATACTGCAGACCCATTTCTCAGGGAGTCTCTCCCCCCCCCCCACCCCCATGCAAAGGAAAGTTAGACACTGCAGAGTCCACTGTGAGCTATATGACCCAAAGCGTTTGTTCCTACTGAATAGTACAGTTGATCCATAGGAACATTATTTAATTAGATTTTATTCTGATCATTTATTTATTTATTTATTTATTACCAAGAGCTGAAATGACCATCCCTGCACTTGCAGTACTAAAATACTGCATGTGTGAAGTGTAGAGCATCAGATACGTCCTCTACGGCTTACATACCAACAAAGGAGTTTGCAAAGGGACACCTTAAGCCCTCCCTAAAAGGACAGGTGAGTGTGGTGCAGTCTCTCTCTGCAACCCCCCCCACCCCCCCCCCCCCGCCCCTCCACCACATGCACACACACAAACCACTTTCAGGTTGTTTACATCCAGACCCAATTACGCCACGTTTTGCAGGGAAAGAACAATGACGATAAGCAAAAACACAGCCACGCTTGAAAACCTGTCGTTCTGGGCGATACACCCGGATGAGCAGCGTACGTAACGCGCCGGCCGCCGTGTCGGCATTCCTGAGCCATCTTCCTGCTACCCACCGGCCGTTCCCGGTCTCCGTTAATGCCAATAAACAAGCTGATATCCAAATACGCACTCCGAGCAACAAAATCTGATTTGCTTTAGGAATAATGTACAACTCGGTTTAGTGTCTTCCTTAAACATAAAACATGCTCAGCCTGAAACATGTAAATGACTTTGACAAAAAAAAGCTATTATTCTAGTACAATATTGCAATGCATAATTTACTTTTTCATTTGTATATCCCCCGTCTGTAAAATCAATTTGACCTTGGAGGCTGCGCTGTGTTGCTTAGCAGTAACTGGGAGTTAAGTGCATGTATCTGATACAGTGAGGCTCTGTGCCTTTGTGTCAGTCACTTCTCATTAATTCCTGCGGCCCAATTTAGGTGCCACATCACAGATATATTTATACATATAAACACTTTGAAAACGCACACAAAACAGAAGCGTATTTCACTCGGTAAATATTACATGCTAGCAGCGTTCTATGCATAGATTATTAAGTGGCTCTAACGCTAATTATATAGACTATGGCACATCAATTAACATCAATATTCTTTTAATCTGGAGAGCAAGACCAGACAACTTCTGTCAAATTCAAGTGAAAATACAATGGGTTTAAATATGACTGCAAAAGCCACCAAATGAAACAGGACTCCACTCTTACATAAGGGGGAAGAATAATAAAAGTTAGCAGACTTCATCACCTCTCAGTTAACCCTTTCTCCCCAGTTTTTTTCTCCTCACACAATGCTAACATGTGTTCTCCTAAGACTAGCTTACAGTCTACGGTAAGTGCAGTGAGTTTAATTTAGGTAGACAGCATCAAACGCTATCTGGGTGATCAAAAATAGGTCATGCTTCTTAAAGCCAGTTCGAGCCATTTAATCTCCCCACTAACTGTCTGAAAGCCTCATAGAAGCTGCAATATTTTTTCCAACAATGTCAGGCACAGCATTTATGCGCAGAAAGCCGCTGAATTCACACTTTAATTCACTAAAGGTGGAGTCATTCAATGTAAAATGCCCATCGGATGTGTGCAAAGATTAATTCAGTATGTAACCAATCATTATATTAAAAATAAGATAAATTTATACAAGTGCACCAGTGACAGAATAAACACATTTCTGACACACTGACACTGAAATTACAGTCTGCGAGCGAAAGGTAACTTTCAGACGAACAATGTAAGATTTATGGCACTTATTTCTGAGAGCCGTATTGATAAATATGCACAGCAGCGATTCTTTTCAAACACGCCACATTTAGGGCCTAGCGAGGTTGTTCCAACCACCGTGGCAGAACTAACACCCTACGGGGAAAAAAAAAAAAAACAGAAACAAACCCAAAACACACACACACACACACACACACACACAAAGTAGCACAACACCGAAATGCCCCGATCGGAATCAGAAGCATGATAAAATGAAAGAAGAAATCAGGCACAGACCTCTTCCTCAGGGTGCTGAAAGTTGTTTTTTTTTTTTTTTCCTCCTGTCCGCCCCCCCCGGAGATTCGGCGCGTCCGTCCGGGAGCTACGGCTTTGAAAGGTAGTCCCCGGGAATATGACACACTGTGCCTTTGACAGCCCAGAGATAAGCACCTGCGTTTGGGGGCCCATGCTACGTCACACCTCCCTATTCAGATCCCTTCAATATGATGCACATTTGCACATCAACAGTGCCCCCCCCCCCCTCCTCCCCCACCCCCAGCCCCCACCACCAGCAGCCCTCACTCCCACGTCGGCACACAGACACAGATGCAAACGTTTTGCAACCCCACGTACGCAGACGGCTCATTTATTTAATTAATTTAGAAATACCTGCCCTCACCCCCCCTCCCGCCAAACACAGCCCTCAGTGACGCACTAAATAAATAAATAAACAAACGGACAAACTTTTCTGCCTGCACTGCCATAACATGGCTGCCTGGGCATATGCCCCTGCTACCTTCCCATATATCAGTCATCATGCAAATGAGGTAGAATATCACTCCTCGGCAGCAGATGGCCAGGGATGATAACAATGGCTCAACAGCCCAGTTTCAATGTCCGCGACTTTATCGCTACGGCAACAACAACCAAAATATATGTAATGAAAGCCCATCCAGTACTTTATTCTCTCCTCCCCAAACCCCTTACATCCCCCACCGCAGCGCACCCTCTCCTTATCTTTCACGTTTATTAACATTGTTGCGGGTTTTGTGAATGGAAAAATTTTCCACTCGCGACGCTAATATCTATCCGTGGAAAAAAAGACGAGAGAAAAAAAAAGCAGGACCTGGAAGTGATTTCAGGGACTATGCAGGGCAGCAGCCTGGCAATTATTTGAGTAATTAGGTGTAATTCCTCCCTGTAGGCCATGTAACCCTCCTGAGCAAGCCTGCGCATTAGACGGGCTGGGAGCGGGGGGGGCGGGGAGTGGAGCTGGGGGGTAAAGTGCCCCAAGACGCCCTGAACACAGCACACAAAAGCCCAGCCTCAGTGATGTCACCTGGGGCACCACTGACTTCTGTAAATAGGAGCCCCCCCAGCCTCCAGCAGAAAGTAAACAGTGCGAGCGTTAAGCAGCATGTGGGGGGGTGGGGGGGGGGGGAGCAGTAGGGCTATTACAATGACAAAAAGCAGCCACACTTCGAGGCGGAGCTAAGGGGGAGGGCGGAGGCTCAGGCCGGGTCGCCACGATGCATGATATGCACGAATCATCAAGGGGGGGGTGGCTGGGAGAGAGACCCTCCCCTGCCCCACCCCATCCCCCGCCAGCTGACACCAGGGCCCACCCAAGCAAGCCTGTCTCCAGCTTCTCCAGATTGATGGCTGGAAACAATGTGCAATAATGCATTTTAGGTGGCTTCTCTCTCATCTCTCATGGGACTGGCCAAAAGGGCAGGGGGCTGGTAATGGGGCGGGGGGGGGGGCGGGGGGGTGGAGTTATTGTTTAAGGTTTGGCCGTTGATCATCACCTTGTTTAAGACCTTATTTAAAAGTCTGATTTTCTAACTGTCTTCGAGGGAGATCTGTGCAGAAGCTAGCAGCTTTTTTATTTTTTATCCCTTCTTGAAGTGCAGTGTCTCTCCCCTCCAATATGCTTGGGAGAGATGAGACATACATGTATCCTTTAAAACAAGCATCTCTTCCATGATGGACTGAAATGCCATTTAGTTCTTTACATCATAAGCGTCTGTCCGAAGAAAGAGCTGAGGACTGCAGATAAACAGAGCAGCGCCGCAAGAAGGGAAGATGTGCCCCATTCAGACGTTCAAGCGGAGCACAAAAAGCAAAGCAAAACGAGACAAAATGCAAGCAGGGAGAACCCCCCCCCCCCCCCCCCCCGAAAATCAGCACAACAATCGTGAAAAGATGACAATAAAATATGCCGCATCCCATCAGGAAAACCAAACACAAACCAATTACACCTTAAAACCTCCAGCACACAATAACACGCCGCATCAGTTTCACGATTCTCCACGCAGCGGTGATCAAAATAAGAGCAGACGCATTCTCAAAACATAATAAAGTATTTAATCTGTGTATTTTTTACTAAACTAATACGTTACCGACTTAAATATGCAGTTGGCCGCCGAGGGGCCGGTGAAAACAAAGCGAAAATGTGAAAACTGAAGTGGGTTTGGTAAAACAATTGCTGTGTCAGGGTTCAGATTTAAAAAGGTACAATGCATGATTGAGGAACGGTTTTAATAGCATTTATCAAACTATCACAACAGGTCAGTCAGTGCTAAGTTAAAAGCCTCGGCTGTACAGCCGCCCATGTAGGTAAAACTGAAACGCGGAATTGATGAGGGACAGCAGAGATTTTCACGATGCTGCTGGAAAGTCCTACTTTACTCTGGAGTTATTAGACTTGTAATGAAATAGTGAACTACAAATGTAAAAAGTAAGGACTAGGATAAATGTTACGAATCAATAATATGTGAAGAAGTGAGGCATCGATTTTCTGCTCCGTAGAAAGATAAATGGCATGAATATGTAGGAATCTGTTTCTGGAAGGGTTAATGGGCAACATTTTCAATCTGAAAAAAAACGTGGGTTTTGATGTAAATCGTCCTGGATACCCTGGCACGCTCTCCTCGGTCCTCCCTCTCCCTCTATCAGCATTATCTACAACCGCCAGTCACCCCATTCAGCAGTTACCAAGCACACGTTGTTTGCTCCTGCTAAAGAGACTTTAGGAAAGGTCACAGAGAGAGAGAGAGAGAAATTAAATTTTAAAAATGCACAAAACGGTCTGGGATAAGCCACAAAACACCGAATGCGGCGAAAGCACAGGGAGTTTATTTAGGTGGGATCTTAATTTACTGCTATTCATTTCAGCACGGGGGACTCCAGGTTCCTTCAGGGGCTGTACTTAAACCCTCTCCTCTGCAGTGCGTCCCATTTTGTCGTACACCGTGTTTAAACAGGCAAGCATATCTAGTAATGTAAACACATGCTGTGCAAGGGGTCTGGCCCTCAAGAAGGACCCATCCGTCTGTATGCTTGTATTTACTGGACTTGGGAATGCCCTGCAATCGAGTACTAAGACCTGCGGCAAGTGCACTGCTGTCGGGGCAAGAAAATCTGAGGCAATTAGACACACACGCAGAGATCTGGTCAGTAAATAACGCGGTCGCTGTTCTTCTTACGTAACTTACATTATGCAAGGATTTCAGATCCTGCATATTTAAAATACAGTCCAGTTATAATGTCAAAGATTGTACTCCGCCATCCAGACGCGCAATCACAAAAAACTACCCCACCAGCAGGTAATTTCCCCTGCCATCACATTACCGCGACAAAGTCGTCCTTAACAAAGCAGGAATAATGAAATAGGCGTTTTGCGCTAATTTAAGTATGTGGGGCGGAATGACGCGCCGCCGTCCGCGACCGACAGCATCGCTAAATCTACTGCTATAGACGGAACCGTGGGACAAGCAGTTACGATCCCCTGATATAAAGACCAAGTCTGTGGAAATAACGCTCTTAGTCAACAAGTGCTTCATCGCGCACTATAATTTATTATTAGTATCGCAACATCACAAATCGCTGGTTTTTTGGTAAAACAAGGGGCTCCAGCGGTATGAATAAGAATCTTTTTTCAGGCTCAGAGAAAGCTGCTCCGGGCAGCCTGACATCAGTAAAATAATAATAAAAAAGCACGCATCCAAGTGACAGCGATTTTTCTCCACCGCCCAAATCATCATCCTATATTCAATGTCTGTCGCTGTGTACTCTACCATAACTGTGATATCAGGTTTCCACCCACTAAGCCACTTCCATGACTCACACGGTGTGAACACCATGAGAAAACTGAAGCTGAACTCTGCTCTTACACTATATATACGGGCAGTTTTTACATTGCATTCAAAAGCCAGATGTAATCCGGTAATTCTACCAGGGTAAATAATTCTTCCTTTCGCTGTTTGTCTCATGTGGAGCTGTGTTCTTATGCTGATTATATGAAACGTGTTGTTTTATGAAGGAATAAATTATTCTAATTGTGAGAATAATGCATCTTAGAAAGTATCCAATTACAGCTTTTATAATTTCAAAAGCAAATTTGGAGGAAAAGAAAAACAAAAAAAAGAGGTGCCGGTCATGAAGATTTTCGGACAGGCATAAACGCAGAGGAAAACACCCCCTGCCGAAGCTTCATTATATCGCTGGAGCCTTTTTTTTGGGGGGCGGGGGGAGATGAGCGCATTATATGTACGCAGTGATTATATTAAGATGTATGAGCAGCAGCAGGGTGACAGAAGGGCCACACTGGGTGTGAGCTCGAGGGGAACAAGCACGCGCTTCGCAAACGCTGCCTCCAGTGGTGGCTGACCTTCATTTCATCTCCTGCACTATAACTGCGACATCCTGTTATACAAGTTACGTAAGTGCGTACATTCTATATATAAATCTACACATCAGGGGCGATTGTATGATTTTTGGCTTAGAGGGGTTCAGAAAATACAGGTGGCACGCCACCTCCATCCCAGGCCTCCACGATTAGGGGGTGACGAAGCACATACATGGGACAACGTATAACGTAATACAGGAGAAATTGCTAAATGGTTTTAGATTTTATTTTCTGGGGGGCTGACAGAAAACACAGGGGGCTTAAAATCCCTCTAAATATGACCTGGAGCCACCTACTGTATGCTATAAGTAAAGGTTACATGTTTCATTTATTGCTATAGCCAGATATAATGGCTTAAACAACTGTATTGTCCTGTATTGATAAACAACAATTGGTTAAAAAAAATAATAATCGGCCCCACAGGACCTGACAAGTGTTACACTCAAGTATTTAATTGTGCCACCATGTTAATTTGAGGACTAATTACCAACGAAGTGTTGCATGGTGCATGGAGGTCGGTCCTTCCGCAGAACATCACGGCCGCCGACGTGCGATCCTTGCAGACGTCACGCAAGCCTGCTGCATGACGGCAGGTAACGCGTGCGACGATGACTCAAACATTTGTAAAGTGCAGTGCAATGGCATTGCATCACTCAGCTCCATGTGGTCTAATAAACACCCATATCTCACGTCGGACTGTAAAATGACGCTGTAACGACCCACATTTTTTGGGCCCAGACTGTCATCGTTGGCTTCCTTGAAAACTGTGGGGGAAAGGGGCGGGGGGGGGGGGGGGGGGGCTTCACCTTCTCCAGTGGTGCTCGAACCCAGCACCATCGCAGATGCTCGATGTTACAATCAGGGTTGAGAGCCTATGTTTTGCTCTGAGTTCCGTTTTACTCGCTGAAGTAACCTGGCAAATGGGACCCCCGCCCCCCCCCCCCCACCCCCACCCCCAGCAGCCAAACGGGAAGATAAAACGAGCGGCGAGTCCTTCAGTGATTCGTCTGGATTCTAGCATCAGCAGGTGTGGGAGTTATCCGCCCACGCAAGATCAAGTACACAAAGAGTGTAAACCGCTGTCTTTATCAAGATTGTTGCCCGGGTACCACTCTGATTTTTTCCCTGTGCATAAAGACGACCGTGTGAAACGACACTGGCTCCCTCGCGTACACGGCCTCAGTGCAGTCGCTAAGGGAGCAGCGCTAAATCAAATTAGCCTGTCAGTCTCCTGTCAAATCAGCGTCTCTGATTTCCAACAAACAAGTAAGTAATTACAGCTGTAGATCTGATAGGGGAGTTCTTATCTCTTACAGCTGCTGGCTCCTTGTGCGAATTTCAAAGGACTTGTGCAGATTTTGACTGGGAGCCTTTGATAAAGTCCCTGAGCGTAAACTCCAAGCGGCCATTCGAGCTTGGAGACCGCTGTGTGGGTCCCTGCAGGGGTCTAGTCAGCTGCTCTGTCAGCCCCTGTGTGGAAAAACATCAGGCCAAAATTCGGGAGAACAAGGACACCAGTGGAGGCAGCAGGTTGTACGTCATCTATAGACACAAAACTATTACCAGAAGGTTGCCGGTTTGGATCCCATCAGGAGTTTATTTATACTATACCCCTGCAAAGCCATCTCATCTTGAAGAAACAAGATCTTCTTGAGAAACATCGAGGTGCATTAAAACGGGAAAACTCTCTGGTCGCTTTCCATTAAAACTTAAATAAAAATTTAAACAGTGGCACTGAGACCCCCCCCCCAGGTAAGGAAGTCCCACCTCAAGGCTGGTGCGATTCTTAAAGGAGTGTTCTCAAGCCCTTAAAACCTAGCCCTCACCCCCAAGACTCCAGTGAATATGACAGGTTTCTCTTCCAGTTAGAGCTACATGATGTAATAAACTGTACAGTGACAGGCACCATCTGACGTTAGCCCACCTCGAGCAGCTGGAGGGTCAACAGAAGACATTTGGCCATTTAAGTTTCCGGTCACACCATAGAGCGGCATTACCATCACAGCTCAGCAGCAGAGGGTTACGAATTACACTCCCTAGAAAGGTCAGGCACATTAAAGTTCGACAAAGTGACATTTGAATAAACTTTATTCCTCTCTGGGCAGATGCGACAAGCTGGAGATTGTGGTCGGACTGAGAAGAAGCAGAGCTGTCAGCGGGATGGAGGGGGAGATGCACTCCACAGACATTACGGCGTGAAACACTGTTAGGGAGAGTGCAGGGTGCCCTACTTCCTGAGCACAGGTGCATACCACTTTAAAACCTCAATATTTTTATATCACGTATAAGGGATCAGCCCCGCGGATTAGATGATCATTTGAGGTGAAAAAGTGTGCAATATAAACTAAAATATGAAAAGTACTCCATTTTTTAAACAGGTTCCTTGCAGCAGGGAGAGTTTGTGACTGTAAAATCCTATTAGAAATCCCATTACGTTACACTTCTGAGTTCCAGACTTTTTATGTCTTGCCCAATTTAGTATGTAAAATGACCTTTAAAAGGCAAGTTTACTGAGAGAAAAAAAAAGCATTCTGTCTGTGTCATTCGGAGGCTGGCTTGAGCATCGCCAAGAAGCCCCTATTAATGTGATTTACAATGTTGTGATTGCACGTAGCACAGGAGGCTGTTTGCTGGGAATCAGTGCGCACATGTCCTTTCAGAAAAACAAAGACATTGATTATGACGGAAGTTACTCCAGCACAAGTAGCGGGGGCTGTTGTGATTAATGGGGCCGGCCATTGATTTGCTTTTGTTTGAAATCTTTGTTAACTTTTTTTCCCAGTCACAATTATGGCTTGTTATGAAACAATGTAGCCAATTAAGGAAGTAAAAATTAAATCTGTCGATGGGCCCATTCCGTGTAATTTCCAATTTTAAAGATATAATGTTCAAAACAAATCTGAATGTCAATGCTGAGAGGACTTTCTCTTATTCGCGTGTGAGGCAGGTATACTTTTTCGCCTCCCCCCCATTACCGGCAGTGTACCAAAGTGACACGCTCACTTTTCTTTTGTTTTTTTTTAAAAAGTAGCGTCAGCTAATTCCTGGAGCTAAGGGCCTTACGGTGAAACCCAGCAGCAGAAATCAGTCAACAAACCCTAGGATTTGAACCTGCAACCTTCTGCTCACAGGCACAGCAACCTAACCCACTGAGCCACTTACCACACTTCCGACAAAACGACCCCATTATAGTGGCTTCTGATGCGAAGACGTCACTCTTCTCAAAGCAAGAAAGAAAACAGCCTTCACTTTTCTTTTTTTTTTGTCTACATGGCATTATGGGAGGACGCCATGCTATGTGGCGTAATCGCAGGTGTCAAACCGTCAACGGTGCGTCTACCTGAACTCTCTTCACAAGACACAAACACTGGGAAGAGCGTGTTTATTTACGCTCACGGAGGGATTGCTGAGGTTCGTCTCCCAGTCATCCGTTCAGGGGGTAACCATTGTCCCGAGTTTCAATAACATTACAAAAGGTGCTTGACACACTTTGACAGCTCTCGGCTTGATGCTAGCTTTGGCATTTGCAAGTCAAATGCTAGTTTGAGTCTAAGAACTCAATCAAAAGGCAACGCACAATATTCTCCAGATTTTTCCCAAGCACTTAAAAAAAAAAAAAAAAAAACACGAAACTTCTCCCAGATCCAGACGTTCATACTCCCTGATTCCTCGCATCATCTCTCCGAGATAGTGATAATACGATTTCTGTGTTTTTTTTTTTTCGCTGTTGAGAAACAAACTGGATTATAAGCAGATCGCTACATAAACAGCTTTCAAAAGGAGGCAGCTATTTTAAAAGAAGCTGGAGAAATGCAAAGGAGGATTTAAATTTTAATTTGAATGTATTCCAGCAAGTGAAAGGTTCTTTTGATAGGGGATTTCGGCAAAGATGACGGTATTTAAAAGTGATAAACAAGCATCGGAAACCTCAAGTCAAACACAGTGTTTTGCGTCTTTCTAGTGTGGGGAAAAAACATGATGAGACTTATGCTCACATGCAAAAAAAAGTAAGTAATAATACGAATAAAAATGTAAATATATCAGACGCACTGAGCTATTTCCTAGTTATTTGTGTTGGCAAATTAGATAATTAATATAGCGCAGCCACACCAGAAACTTGCATATTAATATTGTATCTGTACTAAATGGAAGAAACCATATTCGCAGGTGATTTTCTAAATACATATATAAAAAAATAAAACTACTTAATGAGCATACCTGTGTCTGACAGAAACGGTGTTTTGAAAGACCCCGCAGGAGATTTACGGCAGTAAATAGCAAACAAAAAGCAAAATGAAAGGGGGGGGCTTCATTGCGAAACAACAGCGAGGCTCCAGCGACGGACAGCATCCATGCGAGCCCACAGGAGGCACAAGGGTCCGGCCTGGCTTCGGGTCGACGGGCGCAGTATCACCGGAACGCAGAGCTCCTGCTCCTCAACCAGAAATCCCAAATGGCAGGCAGCTACCCTTTTTTATATTTGAATTTGCCAAGGGTAAATCCAAAAATTAATGTTGTAATAAGACAATGGACAATAGGATATTAATCGTACCGCATAATGATGTGCGAAGCGTTTGGTGAGAAAACGCTGCCAAAAACCCGAGCGAGGACAGAGGCATCGTCAACAAAACACCCATAAAACTAGAGTGTTACAGGTACAATTTTTTTTAGATATTTTAATGCATGGGAACCTGCGCCCTCTTGTCCTCCAGTAACAAAACATAAACATACACCAGCACAACTGCACATCGCTAATTAATTTAGCGCATCCACGCTAATGATACCGCGACGTGGCTGCTTTCATTCCAAGCAGAATGGTACAACTTTGTCCATTTGTCAGGGCAGAAATCCCCTTTCTTGTGGGTTCAAGAGGCATGTGCCAAGCAGTTGTTAAAGGGACTCAACGACGGGCCTTATCTGACAGCTGCCTTTCGCAAAGCTAGTGCTTTGGCCCTTGCAGCGGGCTATTATATTCCGATTAACACTGTGACATCCCGGTTTGGGAGGAGCTCCTGGGCTCCTGGAGATGGGGGGGGGGAGGCTGAGTTGCAGGATCCGGTCTGACCACTGGTCCGGCGGCCCGAGAGCCCCACGCCACACAGGCAAGACAAAGGGTTACATCATGCTCCCGCATAGCTAATCCGATCACGGGCCGCCATTGTGTGTCCTCAGCACACAGCCGCGGAAGTGCCAAGTAAACCCCATTCTGCGAGACTCCCTCATAGCGGGGCTGTGCCAGCACTGGGCTGCAGTTTCATGCGGGTGGGGGGGCTGGGTGGGGGTGGAGGGATAGGACTGCGCTGAATTCGTCCACACAGCACAAGCATGCTTACCCTGTATCATGGACAAGATCCCTGAAGAAAACTACGGAACTACGGCAGAGCCTGTTCTCTGCTACCTACATGATAAAATACGGATGATGTCCCTCATCCACAGCACATTTACCGATACGTAAATGTTACCCTACAAACAGGCCACAGGGCTAAAACACCAGAATTTCAGATGCCGTTGTTAATAAGGGAAGATGTATATGTTCAAATAAATTCAAAAAAAAAAAAAAAAAAAAAAACAGGAAAGCTGAAGCCGAGCTTATGGGAAGAACACCTGACCCTCAAGAAAATCTGAACTCACTCGCTGAGACCTGAGGAGGTAGGAGCTCATTCACTGAGACCTGAGGAGGTAGGAGCTCATTCACTGAGACCTGAGAGGTATGAGGTCACTCGCCGAGACCCGGGAGGTAGGAGGTCACTCGCTGAGACCTGAGGAGGTAGAAGCTTACTCTATGACCTGAGGAGGTAGGAGCTCACTTGCTGAGACCGAAGGAGGTAGGAGCTCACTGACTGAGACCTGAGAGCAAGGAGGTCACTCGCTGAGACCAGAGGAGGTAGGAGGTCACTCGCTGAGACCTAAGGAGGTAGGAGCTTACTCTATGACCTGAGGAGGTAGAAGCTTACTCTATGACCTGAGGAGGTAGAAGCTTACTCTATGACCTGAGGAGGTAGGAGCTCACTTGCTGAGACCGAAGGAGGTAGGAGCTCACTCGCTGAGACCAGAGGAGGTAGGAGGTCACTCGCTGAGACCCGGGAGGTAGGAGCTCACTCGCTGAGACCTGAGAGCTAGGAGGTCACTCGCTGAGACCAGAGGAGGTAGGAGGTCACTCGCTGAGACCTAAGGAGGTAGGAGCTCACTCGCTGAGACCAGAGGAGGTAGAAGGTCACTCGCTGAGACCAGAGGAGGTAGAAGGTCACTCGCTAAGACCAGAGGAGGTAGAAGGTCACTCGCTGAGACCCGGGAGATGGGACGTCACTCGCTGAGACCTGGGAGGTAGGAGGTCACTTGCTGAAACCTGAGGAGGTAGGAGGTCACTCGCACAGACCCGAGGGGTAGGAGGTAGCTCGCTGATACCAGTGGAGGTAGGAGGTCACTCACTGAGACCTGAGGAGGTAGGTCACTCGATGAGACCAGTGGAGGTAGGAGGTCACTCGCACAGACCCAAGGGGTAGGAGGTGACTCGCTGAGACCAGAGAGGTCGGAGCTTGCTTGCTGGGTTCCTGTCTTTGCTACATGACACCGGCTCTTACGGCTGCTGTTGAATTTGCTTTTCCAGGACAAGCCTATAACTCCTCGCATAACCCCGGCATCCCTTGGCAGTGCTCCTGCAGCACTCCGTCATGCTCTCAGGTGGTGCTGCGGCGAAGGACAACTCTCAGGAGTAAAGCAGGCTGCGAAGCAAGCTGCGGCCTGCACATCTTCTCCATTCTATACACCACGCCAAGAGAAAGGGTCATGACTGGAACACACACTTCACGAGAACCGCCCCCACTTAGTCAGCCAGACCCAACCATC
Organism: Brienomyrus brachyistius; assembly: GCF_023856365.1. NCBI lineage: Eukaryota > Metazoa > Chordata > Actinopteri > Osteoglossiformes > Mormyridae > Brienomyrus > Brienomyrus brachyistius. The sequence continues at coordinate 5,201,909 of NC_064536.1, read as the reverse complement.
ACCGATGAGCACCATCTCATAATTCATCAGGAGACCCTGAGAATCTGCCATCTTGCTCCTAAACGAGTTGATGCCAAATATCGGCTTCTGAGTGTAAAGAGGAGCTTAGGCTAGTTTACTGCAAGAGCAATGAAAAAAAAAACAAATAACAATGACCATCACTCGCCTGTAAGAAAAAAATGGTTTTACCGAGACTTCATTAATAATTTACTAACAAAATTAACAATCTGCTCCTTGCCAAGAGATCAGGTAGATCGACATAAGTACAGTGGCCTCTGGATGGCAGTAGGGAGCAGAGTATTAGAAGCATGTGAAGAGGAGCTGGAGTGTGCCTGTTTTCAGAGGAGAGTCAAGTGACTAGTGTGATTTGTGTTGATTAATCCCACCTGTCCCTCATTTGTGACAAAAAAGCAGGAACTGATGCGTTCTGGTGTTCCTCATAAAACAGCAAACCCAACGAGACCCCTGGTGCCCATCTCAAATCACATTATGGTCTTGTGTTTTTCTTTCCCTAACACAGTCCAAACCCCCACTGCATTTTCCTTTTTTGCCATCTTGTCCCGTGTTGCTCCAGTCCCTACTCCATCCCTGTAAACTCTGAAGGGGAAACCCCTTTTCTCCAATAATCCCATGATTCTGCCTCTGCCCCATCAGACTGGTTCTTGCTTGTGGGTGGGGAGGGGGGGGGAGAAGGGGTAACATCTATCAATTTCCCATGTCCTTCAGACAGGAGCACTGTCTAGACAAAGAGACATGATAGAGCTAGTTGCTATTTGTTAGATCTCAGGCCACTTTGCTCTGAAACAAGGAATTTACACTTCAATTACTGAGTAGATGATTTTGTCCAAAGCAAAGCTGGGTCAAAGAGGGCTACAGGACTTAATCAGAGGCCCAACCGCACATGTACTCTATCAGCCCTGGGACTTGAACCAGCAACCTTCCAATCACAGGCACAGAATCCTTAACCCACTAAGCCACATTCGGCCTCCAGCAGGACAAACTCGTTTCACCCAAAAGAGTAGCTTCTCCCTCAGCTATACCATTCCTCTACCTCCCTGAAAGGAATGGGCCCAGGTGAATGATGCGTTCTTCTGAAGCAGCATTTTGGCAGACTCAGCTGTGGACTGGAAGGCGGCGTCCAGCACGACTCGATCTTGCTGGGAGCCGAAAGGCTTTCACTTCATGTTTACGGGAGCCCCCACAGATATCGAAGAACAAGGTCAACATCGCGCGAAACTGCGAGATTTCACCACGTACGACTTTCACGTCGTCATTCCTCTGCATATGCATAATTATTGAAAAACCGCAGTCGTGCATCAAGTAGAGCTGAAGATCTACTGTCCTGATACGCAATATTAGCAGTGATATCAAGGCAGTTCGATTCTATTTATTTTTATGTAGCGCCTTTCACAGCAGAGTCACCCGAGGTGCCTGACGTGAATTTGCGGTAATACATGATTACGTCATTTATACAGAATGATACATGAAACAGTGAGAAAAAAGTGCGGACAGAAAGAAAGAATGAAACGATGAATTCATCACAGGCAAAATCGTCCTGCAGGTGGGATTCAGAAGCATGCCGGTGGAGCCATGTGCCTTTGACTGAACTTAGCAGGCCTGGTGTGTAGGCAATCGAGTCACAGCAGTGCGTGCAGGAGGAACGGAGGTGGCGGGAGTGTGTTGGCTCAGTGGTGCCGTGCATGCAGCACATGCGGCGTCGCGCTCTACCTCCCCGCTCACACGGTCCATGCGTGACACCTCCGTCCAGCCCTCCTCCTTCACACGCGATTAAACTGCTGCGATGCTCAGCTGACGACACCGGGCCGTGCATGAGGAAAGTTGTCCGTCCGTGCTTCAGAGCGCCTTCGAGTCAGTTATCTCTCTGTATCTCCGGGTCGGTTATGTGTCTGTGCCTAAGCCATTCATCTCTCATTGTCAGTCACTCGCATCTCTTTATCCAGTTCTTTATTTGCTCCCCAGAATGACTTATCTCTGTATCTCAGGATCACTTATGTGTCTGTACCCCCAGAGTCAGCTGTCGTTCTGTCCCTCAGAGTTAGAGGCATCCTTTTGTGGCTCAGATTGCCTACATATCAGTCTGTGCCTTAGACTGGCGTCCATTTGAGACTCAGAGTCATTAATCTCTTTGTATCTGATGGTTAGTTATTTGTCTATATACCTCATAGCCAGTTATCTAGTTGTACCACAGAGTCAGACTATAACAGAGGCTACACTTAGGGGCACAATGCACAGGATCCACTCTGAAAGCATAAATGTAAGTACATCACCCTCAGCCTTTTCAGGCCGGGTCCCTTGTATTTAAAATGCACTAGAAATGGTATCTTGTCTCAAACTGAACTCCGCATTGTGCACGTGTTAAGGTGTGATGGTCGTGCGGCGAAGGTACTACACGTTAATTGCGTTTGCCATTGTACTGTGATCATTATGTTATTATATAATTACACAGTAATGATTATGTAATTGCTACAATGTTATTGTAATTCCTGCAATAGAAACGCACTCCTCAGTGAGCGTGACACAGCGCTTTGCAGCACATTAGCTTGATCGCCATCTAACAAGTTTCCCGCGTTGCTCCTGCTCATGAGTTTAAGTCTTCAGAGGACTCATCGGGTGTCAGTAAGGTTAAAGTTGAAGTCAGAGGCCCCTTTTTTTCTGGGCAGTACACCTTTAAGAGGCCATTTTGCGATCCCCAGCCGAACACTCCTTATAGCCAATTTTAAACCCCGACTCTCTCACAATCCTCCTCGAATATGGGAGCTCATCTTCAAAAAAAAAAAAAAAAAAAACTTTAAAATAACCCACAAAGTCTTGGCATCATGTCAGACGCTGCGTCAAGCTGAACTGCAGCTTCTGATGCGACCGCAACAGTGGTGACAGGCTTTCAGGCTGCAGATCTCCGCGCTTCTCTTCCATGCTTTGTGCTGACCTCTGCTGGACCAGAGCAGCAAGGGAGGCGTCCTTGCATTACGTAAGGAGGCCCCGCGCTCACAGCATAATTCAACTGACGGTAAACAGAGACGTACCCGGACATTCGCACGTTTTCACAAGGCCCGAACATGCAGCGCAAAGGGGCCCGTGGAGGGGGGGGGCGGGGGCGCATTGTTTTACATCTACACCTGAGCAGGACACCACTGTAGGCTGCCTGACAGGGTGGGACAATTTGAGAATGAACCTAGGAAGCGTTCTGCCTGAGTGCCTTGGGGGGGGGGGGGGGGGGCAGGGCAGTGTGGGCTTTCAAGCTCAGTACCCAGAATTCCTAAATTCACAAGCCCTGGTGGCAAATAGTAGAAGACCTCTAGCAGGCGTGCCACAAGCCTGTGGTGCTCCTAAAATCTCTTCACGCTGACATAAGCAAATCGGCTGGCACCGCGTGGCAGCCAATAGCGGGAACGTGGCGACCATCGCCGCCGGCAACCGGCGACTGACAGGAGCCACGTGCTGCGAGCAGCCGCCGGATGACCCACGTCGATTTGCCACCCACCCTCGGCGGAACGAAGCCAATTCACTTCACCGCCAGGGGCTTCGATACACAATCGGCGAATTACACAGCTGAGATCTGAACATGATTTACACCACATGAACTTAGTATGTTATTCAATAATACTGTGTGTCGGCACCATTTATATTATCATGGAAAATTACAATTTGCAAAAAAGAAAATTACAATTCGCAATTACAATTTATCGTAAACTGTGCTATGAGTAAACATTCTTAATTTAATGTTTCTTTTACAATAGCTAGTGTTTAATACCCTAATGTAAACTCCATAAACTATTTACATATTTTATTAATGTGCATTAGACTCTCAGAACATAAAACTGCATTATTGGGCAAACGACAACATTTAAATAATGAAAATAACATACATTTTATAAAGGTGGCAACAATACTGTTCCGAGAGAATTAAGATTTCTAGAGAAAATTAGGAAGGACAAGGAAAAAATGTAAGAAAGCAATAAATAAATACGAGGCTACGCAAGTCTGACGCCTCTTGAGCTTGGACGAAACAGCACATTCAGCTCGTTACCTTCTGTGGGGCGTTACGCACCTGACCCCCACCCCCTATCACAGCTTACTCCGCTGTTAACACATTAGTCTTTTTTAGAGCCTGATTTAATTTTACCCTCCCCTAACAAGCGTGATTGTGTGCTTTTACATCCCTAAGCCGGCCTGTGACTGATGGGCTGTTCGCTTCTGCCGTGGGGCAACGACAGCCGCTTTGGAGCGTCACGTCCGCCGTAACGCAGCGCCACACCGCTTTGTCTGAAATGCACCAGGAGAGGTGGGACCGGCGCATGTTCACTTTACCGCGTTAACCCCCGTGGCGGCTGATCCTCTGCTGTTTCAGCGTCGACGCACCAGATCAGACACTCAGATAAGTCCAAACTCAGCTACGGGCTCCCATCGCAATTGGCCCTGGTCTGTCAGGTTTTAACCTGCTCGCCCGCCCCCGCCATCCAGCCAGCACACCTCAGCGTAAACATACAAACGTCTTCTCTGTTTAGACACATGCCCGTGGAGAGGAAGAAACTTCCAAAACACTTGCGAGAGTCATTTGTAAGGCCCGCGTGATAATGACGTGCGGCTGGACGGAGGTTCTCGCATTAAAATTTATAACCGCGGTACGTTTCGGGCCCGCGGTAAGCGCCGGCTGTGAGGTGAGATGTGCATCTGTATGATCTGTAAATGAGGCATGAATGACACTGCCACATGCGCGCAAACACGCGCGATCGCTCGCCCGCGCAGGAAATCGGCTCCTGCAAACTCTGCCGGGCCGACGGCGAGCAGGCCAGTTTGTCCTAGGTGCCCCCTCGCCGTGGGATTCAGAGCGGAGATGGGGCTAATCTATGAAATACCCCACACCCCCACATGTCCCACTTCAATGGCTTTCAACATACTTTATTGTTCTTACATTATTGACACTATTGAACAGGGCCGTCTAGCTCTGTGGAGTGCCCTTGTCAAAAGTCCATCCACAGCGCCAGCATACAAAGACACTTCCTGGAGGGACTACAGCTGGTATCCTCAATGGCTTCCCTTTACCGTAACACCTGTGACTGTTTTGTTGTGTTTCGCTTTGTCTTTGAGGTAAACAGTGGCTCAGCTGAGACCACATTGAACGCGCCGGACAAAGGGAATTTTTTTTCCGTCGCGGACAATGGCTCCTGTGTGTCCGCGGGAGCGGGCCCCAGCCGCTGGGGGGAAAGAACGAGGAGCCGCGGTTAAAAAAAATTAAGCTTTTCCCCAAAATCCAGTGGCAAAAAAAAAAAAAAAAAGCCAGAGGAATAGGTATGTAAGAGGCTTTCTTATTTTCATATTTGTTTCTGAAACACAAACAAATAAAACCGCCACGTGCCGCCACGGTTCGACTCGAACGAACGAATGTGGCCACGTACTTCGCCGCCAGCTCACAGACGGCCGCCGGGGTTCCTTACCTTTTCCGGGGGGGTTGGTGCTACTGCTGCTGGAGGAGGAGGCCTCCTTGCTGTCCAGAGCTGGTTCATCTGGCTTCTCCGCGGCCCTGGACTTCTGAGGGCTGCCCTTCCACTCGCCGAAGCACTGCTTCACCATCCCCTCGTCGGCCTCTCGCATCGTTTTCTGCAAAACACTCTTACAGGTTTATCTCTGCGGGGCCAGGAGTCGCCCTGCTCTAAACGGCCCTCAACATATATCCCCCCGTCTGTAGTATTTATACACAAACATACATTTATATCCCCCCCCCCCAAACCACTGGCATGCATGGCCAGGAAGGGCGTGCCACATTTTTTTACACTGCGGTATAATTTTAGCGTGTTTCTTAGCGCCAGCGCAGAGCTCACGACGTCTTTACGACAGACGTGTCCCTCCGATATCTTTTATGTATGTCGCCACATTAATCTACATTCTTTGCGAAAAACAGCACGGTTCCCGGGCTGCGTCCAGGTTGCCGTCGACGCAGCCACTCTCTGTGGTGACGATTCTGGTCACCGGCACCTGATCGGATGGATGTGCTCGCGATCGTCCCTCAGAATTCCAACCCGCGTTCCGTACGGTATGGCGTGACAACAGCTTGCTCGTAAAAAAAAAAAATAATAAAATTATAAATTAAATTAAAAATGTAAATACTCAAAATGCAGAAAGGTAAATGTTAAGGGAAAATCTAAAAAACAAACCATATTTCCTAGTGTAATTAAGCCTAAAGAAAATAAAAATAACATGTTGTGTCATAATTGGGTGTTGTACAGTCCACAAATACTATTACAAGGCTGATCAGGATTAGCTGTAGTGTATACCTAGTTATCTATTTCTGAGTGCCAGGCAGACAGCAGTGGGCAACTAAATTTCAAAAGCTGGCAAATCCAGTTGTCTCCTAAATACAGAAAGTACTTAAATCCAGAGCTAACACAAGAAAAAGGAGGATAAAGATGCGCTCGCATATCACCAGAAAGCTGGTGCACTCTTCAGTATCACTGGCTAGGTTAAACAAATATGCTAAGCAGAGATCAAAACAATCCCTTTGATCTGTAGCCTAGTTTCCAGAGGAATGGGTTGGCTCTTGTTGTAAATAAGTTGTATAAATCTGCGCCGTTTGCCTCCAGGTAATATCACGAGGGCCAGGGATTCACAGGCAAATATCTTGTGGTTAGTAAACAGATCAGATATAAAGTACACAAATATTCCATGTGTGCTGGGATGTTTCCCGTCAGTGTTTTAAGCGGAACTGACTCGTAACGTCAAAAGTTTGTGGGGGGGGGGGGGGGGGTGGGGGAGAGAGAACAACAGCAAAGAGACATGTGTAAGCGGGTCCGGTCGCCGTGACCATGACACGAAATGTCGTTTTTCTGGAAATGCGAGCCTGACACCACTGCGAAAATGTGCCTAAAAATAAAGGAAGCAGGGACGTCAGGACTATCACACACTTCACTGCCATTCCCACATATCCATCACACGCATGCATTGAAAAAATGTTAAAGTCACGCTGTAAGAAGGTGCACACCGGTGTTCGTGATGCATATTATACCTGCATCGCGCTCGTGTGCACGGACAGATATTCATCTACGCAAACGCTCGAGCACACGCAAAGAAAACGGCTCCTTTTCACGTTTAATCCTTTCTATAGTCGTTTAATGTAAAAACGTCCTACCTCCAGTGTCCCCCCCAAGTCACACACAGTGAAAAACATTGTCCGGCTCCACACAAAAGTGGCTTGAAGAACCAGAATATAGGAACCGAGCGACTTGCTGACTAACTTTGCCCTCTGTTTTGATCAACGACACAAAGGGAAACGCTGTCTATTCAAAACACACGGCATAACTCTTTTCACAAACGGGGGGGGGGAGGGGGGGGGGGGGCGCGGCAGTGTCAGAAAACAAACGGAGCCATGTCCGGGCCCATTCTCGCTCTCCCGTGAGCTGGGACCGGAACTGTCGGGTGCCGGGACGACCTGACACGGCGTGTGCGGCTGATCACAACAGGGTGCTTTCTGTGAGCTGCACCAATCTCCCAGAAAGCACTTGGGTTCAGTCCGGACTGGGTGCTTTTCAGCTGGGCATCTGGTGGTGTCGCCCCTCCCCCCCTTTCCGAGGGACCAGAGCCAGTAGCTCAGCTTGTCTGCAGGGCTGCCACTGTTCTCAGGTATTTCACTGACCCACTGAACACAAAGGGTGTCAATCTAAAAGCATAACAAACCCTCGCTTGCGGAGACACCGTGTCAAACAGCCTGGACCCGAAAAGCCCCGGCGCCGTACTGTCAGTGATATTAAAGCACAAACTTCCTTCCTCATCCACTCACGCGATCTCCTTTCCTTACCACTTTATACTCTCGAATCTACGGTCTTGGTTGCCAGGTCGATACTGAAACGCTCCAGTCAAGCATCCAAATTCACAAACAGTCACTTAAAAAGCCATGTCAGAAAAACAGCTCGTCATACTCACAAACAAATCATATACAACAGCCCCCTTCCCGCCTTGGGAATATCGCGTCCCTCAAGTCCCACGCGCTATTCCTCCAAGCACTGTCCCCCTTCTCACACGATCGTGTCACTTGACCACCCATGATTAGCTTAAGATGCAGGGCCACTGGTTGCAGGTTCAAGTCCGGGGGAGAAGGGGTGCTAATTAGCAGCCATTCGAATGGCTAATAGAAAATGGAATAGCAAATAGCATTTGGCCAGTAAACGGTAGTATAGTATCGGGCGGTTAGCGCCAAGCGGCTACATAATCACAATAACAGAATGGAAAAACACACCACGGCTGTAGCACAGGGCCCGTTATCACGGCACGTGCTGTTTCAGGTCGGCCGCGAGCAAATTAAAACATCGGAAAAAGCGGCGAGATCGGGAAGTCTCCCCAGGTACATCTGTGTACCGTACAGCTCGCTTTTCATCTCTAAAGAGTGTTTTTCCCCTCAGGAACAATGTATCTGTCTACAAAGGTGAAAAGAAAAGGAGGAAAAAATAAAAAAAACCCCAGCAGATGACACCGGGCTGAGGTGGGCCTCGCGATCATGCTGTAATTCCGGTTAATTAATCTGGGCCCATAAGGTGACAGAGCTTTCCAGGGTACATGGACCGCGGGTCTGCAGAATCGGGGGCTGTCGCTCCAGGCAGGGCCATTTCAGCCGAGAAAGATCCTGGATAAAGTGCACGTTTTAGGAGAAAATTTTATCCGACGGTCCAACAGCGAAAGTTCTGTTTTATTTGTGTGTACGCAAGTGTATCATCTGATGGATATTTGAAGGACTTCCCCGTAGCGTCGCTGCCGTAATTGCGTTAAATTTCAAACCGTTTCCATTTTCCTTCCTGTTCTCTTGTTAACAAATAGAACTGAACAGAGGTCGCTCTTAAGATCGTTTAGAGGGTGGAAAGGAGCAGCTCGTGATGGGGGAGGGAGGGGGGGTGTGGCCCGGGGGGTCACAGGGGCGGCACAGCACCATGCGAGGAAGGGGAGAGGCACATATGTGCCACGACGCTAGCCGTGGCAGCGGGGCGACAGCCCCCCCCAGCCTGGGTGTGATGCTGGGGGGGGGGAATGAGTAACTAACCAAACGGGCGTGCCAATCGGCAGGGCCCCGAAGACTCACAGCACTGGGAGTCTTTTCGGCCCTGGAAGCCAGGCTTGCTGAGAAGGTCCAAGCACGAGGTTCACCAGCTGGAGGATGTGGCTCCGGCGAGCGGCTCGGCACAAAGGAGCCGGACGGACGATTCTGCTCGGAGACCAGACCAGCACCGGGCACCATCTTATCGGCCCCAATTCTGCTGTTTTAGCTGACTCTGCCTTGGAGCAGCTCCCTCTGTCCAGTAGGGGGTACCGCAGTTTTATACAAAGGAGTGCGGAGGCGGTGCGAACCAGGTTAGCTGGGGCAAAGTGGCCACGTTTCACTCCATTGTCCCCAAACGCGTCGGTCTCCCTCGCCCGTAAACCAGAATCTGCGGAGCAGGAAACCACGCTCGTTCAAACGTTGCAGCGCACCCACCCCCCCCCCCCATCCCCCCTCTCCCCTCCCCCTCGTGTCTACACCAGTGATTGCCGCTGAATCCTTAAAAATTAAAAAAAAAAAAAAAAAAGAAAAGAAATAAACGATTGGAATAATTCAGACGGGGAGAGAAACAGCTAGAAGTTCTAATGAGGAGAATCCTGCCAGGTGGTGGACTGGCTGGAGCTCCAGAACACACAATCTGTCTGCTCATGGTTCCAAAGCGCTGACAGCTGCCGTCGACAGCCCCGCGCTCCAGCAGGCTGGCTGTCCCTGCTCCCTGCCCTCCCCGCCTTTGGACTCCCCCCCCTCCCCCTCCCACCCCCATCCCCCACACCCCACCGCAATGGGGTCACCCCCTGTGCCTCGGGGTCTCAACCGACCGCTGAAAGGCGGAGAGCAGAGCCCGGGACCCCGGCACGAGGCGGACGGGTGTTCCGTGCTACACTTTAACCTCAGTTGACCCCATGTGACCCCACCATGCCCCACGCACCCGTGTTCATTCTGCACCTCCCCCAACAGCATCACGCCTTTCACGGCCTGCATGCAGCCCCACTTTGTCTTTCACTGACACGTGTAAGCTGATGTCAAGCAGCAGAATACGATTCCGGTTTTCCTCTTGGCACCACCCGCTACGTCACCCAGGCCCCCATGCGACCCAGACCCCAGCCTCCTAAAAAAATGTGGCACGCTACTGAAGGGGTGCCGAGTCGGCTTTGTGCTTTACCAGCCCTGTGATGAGAACCCCAGGTCCCAAAGACAGACACAGCAATTTGCTTGCTTTTATTAAAATGAAAAAAATTTAAATGAAATAATGCTGCATTTGTCCTTGTCTGCAAATTACTGGAAGATTTCTGGGGGCTCGGGACTTCGCTGAAAGGTCCAAAAGACGCACCGCTATTCTGCCAAGGATGTGATTCGAATTGGCAACATTCCGATCACAGGTACAGTGACCTGACCTGCTCAGCCACACGTCGCCTCCACTGTAATATGCCGTAACAACTGCACCATTTCTTACAGCTGGACGTATTAACTATGGTTAAGTTTCACATCTTTGTCAAGTGAGCTAAAGTCAGGGCTTTCATGTTAGAAGTGTGTTCCGAGTTAGCGCTCCGTAATCGACGCTCGTCAGCGGCCGCACCGGCGTGTGAAGCTAAGATGCAAACTTAAGTCGAAACTCAGATCATCTGCTGGTCCAAAAAACCGCGAAGAGGAGCCAGAGGAAGTACATTATGTGATCCGACAGGCTTCTGAAGAGTAGAAAAAAGCTGTCAGGGATGTAAGGTTCGTCACGTCGCATTAGCATATTAGTCAAATGACTTAGTGACACATACGCCGCTCCTTCAGAACATCAATTTCACACCTAGGTTGTCCTTTTTTCATGAGGGGCCCAAATGAGCATGAAAAACTTTGCCGCAGAAGCCATCGAACATACAAATCCACACCCTTATCCGCTAAGCTAGCATTGTGGCGCGGCTAAAAATAAAGACTGGCGAAGTTGCCCTGATCCCTTATTGGTCCTATAGTTTTGCTCCCGTTTAGCATTCACATCAACCCCCCCCCCCCTAGCAGCACTGCCACCCCCACCCTGTGTAAACGCCGTATTCTTCTGCTCCCCCGGCACAATGAGAGCGTAGCTCTCGCTGGCAGCAGATCCTGGATCAGTGCTCCCAGATCCAGCAGTCTATGTTATCAGCAGGTGTACAAGCGCCCGAACAAAGAGGTAACGGAGCAGCGGGTGGCGCTTGGGGGCTCATCTCGACAGCTATACGGCCCGCCGAGGCCGCGCGTGGGGGTGGAGGGGTGTGTGTGCGGGCGGGCGGGCGGCAAACGCGGAGCCCTCGGTCCCCCGCAGGGCGCCCTGACCGCTGCTTGCCCGTTCGCCGTGCACCTCGTCACCCACAGCGTGCCAGATTCAGCAGCGGGCGGAATGGAGCCGCACCGCGCGTTATACAGCATTATGGGAAATATTTGGCATCCGGTGACCCGTGCACAGGTGTCCCTTTTTAAATTAATTTTTTGGTAATTAATTTTCAGTAAATATCACATTTTAAATGAAGACTGCCACGTCCGATGCACACTGATCAGCCGGTATTCTAACCATCACATATTACCAAGTATATACAAATACTGACTGGAATCTATTTCTTCTATAACAGGCCTTTCTACTAGATTAAGAAAAATCTCTGGCTTTTTAACCTATTTTATGTGTGTCCCTCAGGATTCTAAAATACCTGAATCCCCCTCCCCCCCCCCACACCCCCCAGGTGCTGAAGCTCCTTTAACATGCTGGTAAACACAGTGAAGTTGTGCTCAGCGGCAGCTCAGGAAACACCGATATGATAAGCTGTCAACGCTTTTTTTTTGGAACATTTCTGTTCAACACATCGCCTAATTCTTTGAGCAGAGCAGAGGAATTAAACTTGGCAAAGCGATGTCGAACTTCTCCACCGTCAGAGGCTGCCGGCTGGTCCTCAGATGGGAACGGGGAGGCGACTTAACCAATGGGGGCCGAGGAGGTTCGGGGAAACCCCCCCACGTTGCTACAATAGAGAAGTTCTCAGAACCAGGATGACTCACAAGGCAAGGAACATCGGCAAGGCAACAGACCACTACGGCAGCAGTGACTCTCGCCAGGCTCCTTTTGCCCAAGTTTGGAACCTCCACATGGTTACCCGTGTCTAAAAAAACGTAATAGTTTAATTTTAAAAAATCATTTAAATACTTTAAAACTTAAATAATAATCATTTTGTGCCATAAACTCCGCCTCAATGATTTACCAATTCAAAAGAATATTATATGGACATCAGAAATGAAAAATGCCATTTGCAACACACACCAAATCGATATCGGCGATACATCTCCGGTCTGACAATTACTCATTTCGTCGACTGATAATTAAATCTAAATCGATGCTCAGTGCCCAGGTTTATGCTGAACCGTCCCTTCTAAGTCCTATTAATAATGACAGGCCCTTTATTTAAGGCCCGATTCCCAGGACTTCCAGCGGGAGCGTTTTGGGTTGAGGTCCACGTGAGCCGCAGCTTCCGCTGTGCTGCCTGAACCTCACCCAGCACGACAGAAGGGCATCTGGGGAAGCGTCCCCCCCCCCCCACCCTCCCGCCTCCCTCCACCCCACCCCCGGTCCTCCCCAGGGTCTTAGCGCCGGCGGATTTCGCGGCTAAATGTTTTGCTGTGAAGTAATGATGCAGAAAATAGTTAAACTGAAAAATGACAGATCTTCATCTGTCGAAGGGGGCGGTCTGCCAGTGCCGCAGAATGGAAACGCTGGTCCGGCGGAGGCCAAATTAAAGGGAATAAATTACTGGGGTCTGCGGTACTGAGACTCGACGCCGGCACCACATACGTTTCGGCAAAGAACTCCTACAGCCATGTCAGCGATGTTCGGGATGTTTCAGAAGCAGAGATGAGCCAAGACCAGAGACCACAGGAACCAAACACTAAAAACATGCCAGACTGTAAGACTAGCGAACTAAACTACTGTAGAAAATCTGTTTTGATGCATTCACTTTACAAGGGTTAGCCGGACTACGCGGGTAGTTCCCAATCCTCCACCCCAAATGACGATAAAGCAAACAGCTTTATCGTCGTATCCACGCCTGTAACGATGCACACGCAGGACTGCATCGCACCCAGGACCGTCTCAAAGTGAGCGGGGCCGAGACGACAAACAGCGGCAGAAGTAACGCGTCTTGGAGAAAAATGGTTAACGTGAAGTCACCGAGTGCAGACGAGATGTTAAATCCATGCAAAAGAAGAAAAAAAAAGGAAAGAAAAAAAAAACACACAGCACGATTATTAATCGAAAACATCTCACCCCATAGCATTGGCATGAGAAATTGGGCTGGAGCCCAGACATACGCCCACCCAGAAGCAGCACCCCAACTGCAGTGGCAGTGGACGTCAGGTAAGTTTTCCACTACTCTTACTGTTCCAAGTCATCTGGTTTACAAATCGGATAACACAAGCGGATCACACAGTTATTAAGAAGTGGGTGTGAAATTTCAAGGGGGGAAAAAACACTTTATTATTCATTTGCCTTAACTTATAGGCCCAGATAGCGGTGAGGTGTATAAGAGACCTCATTACTAAAATGGTTTTGAGGGTTCAGACGCCAGGCAGGTGGCCCGGTCAGTATATTTGGGACACATACCTGACCCTTCGCTTTATTGATTTAGCCAATTCTTTCATTCATGGTGATGGAAATTTTTTGAGAAACCACGATCAAGCCAATCCCAGCAGCAATTGGGGGTTAGTGCCTTTACTCAGCGGTGAAACCATTGAGGGGTCTTGAACCAACAACCTTCAACATGCCCACGGCAGCTCTTAATGACAGGAACATAAAATGTCGCACAAAGGAAGAAGCTGAAGTCACAGCAGCTGGGGGGGCGGGGGACGGTGGGTGCGTCCGGACTCCAAAGCTGCCCCAGAGGGCGAGCAGCTCTCTTTTGTAAATGCAGGCCAGTGTCACCAAAACACAAGTGTTGTTACTTAGCTGGTTATATACATTTTTCACAGCAATCAGCTAAATCCTACATTCAGCATTGTATACACGGAAAAAAAAGGAAGAAAAAAAACTTGATACCCTTTGTCTAAGTGCCACAAAGAACAAAAGAAAGAGTGGGAAAAAAAAATAACGGTAAGTTACCGAACAGCAACATACAAATACAGGTAGCCCAACCTGTTTCCGCACCCTCTGATGATACGATTTATTCCCAGACCTCTCTTCAAGGGCATCTTTTCACCCCGTCGACTCCCACGCCGTCTTGCTATCAGATCTCTCCTCTTTGCCTTCTTCCGCGCGGGTGGGTTGGTCGACAAACGGGGGGGGGGGGGGGGGCACTGCCGTGAACGCGGACCGCAGGCGACCCCGGCACCGGCGCCACAAGCTGCTACGAGATGCGGTCTTGCCGTGGGAGACGCGCGGAAACAACAGCTGGCACGCGGCGACTGTTACGGGGAAGCCATCCAGGGGTCGCGGCGGAATTATGAGTTTAAGAGGCGCCATCTGCGTGAGGGCAACGCTACGCCAGTGAAGGAACGCTTATTATTTATCCACTGTCGAGAACACGCTTCCCATTTCTCTAAGTAGTACCCATCGCGTGAGGTTTGCACTTTCAGGGGCTATCAATCTACTTTAATGCTGAGCACCATGACCGCATGTCTCCTGCGTCTCCCCATAGGGAGGTGACCCGCTGGTCTTGAGCATTAACCTGCTTCGAATGAGGTGTGGCTGAAGTCAAAAATCATATTAAAGGAATATTTGGGAGAGAGGTAGCGGTGTGTGGAGGCTGGACATGGCACTGCGGTGGAGGAGACCAGCCTTAAAAATCGGTGTAGGGGCCACAGTACATGTGCAGAGTCGGTATATAAACAGGGCGTACCGCTCACACCAGAATATGCTATACAAGACTTCGCATGGCGTGTTTGGGGTCACTGAGTAGAGGGGTCGTCGCCGTGGTGACTCGTGACAGACATTGTAAACAAAATGCGACTCTCGCCATGGCCATGGCATTTGAAAAATGTAGCCTAGGTGGCCTTTTTTCCATCAACCGAGACATTTTAGCACGGACACACACTGCTCTTGCTAAGAATACCTTTGTCCATGTAGAAACAGGTTGGCGATCCCCGATTGTGGCTCCCTCATGCCATGATGTGAGTCACACCACTAACACATGGACATATTACTGCATTTCTGAAAGGGCCAGGTGACAGTTTGCACACTTAGCACATACCGAACATACCAACTGCTGCTGTCACCCCGTACTACTTCAAAAAAAAAACATTCAGTGTCTCCTAACAAAACTTGTGACAGCCACAGACTGGTCATTTTCTATGAGGCGTTGATATATTTCTTTTTATTTAAACATCACCTCTTTGGACGGGCTTTTATGGGAAAAAAAACACTTCTCAGAAATTAATGCAGTAAATGCCAAGTATTTTTTGCAAAGCAATCGGTGAAATGGCTTAGACGCACCAGGAGAGGGCACTAGCTGACCTCTGGAAAAAAAGTTCATCGGAAGTTGTGTTAGGTCACACACCTGAAGAATGACTGTAATAGCGATACATTTCCCTGCGCGGCAGAATGAACGGATAAAAGATGCTGCACAACATTAGCGCACCGCGGGCAGTCACTAGATGTAACATGCCGAGGGGGTGGAAGTTAAATTTATGAAATGATGTCATCGCTTTACAAGGAGGCTACCCTAGTTTCAGATCCAATATCGCCGAAAATCATGTGACCACTGTAGTCATCATTAGCATTTGCTAATAATTAGTGCCAAAAACATTACAGCCAATATTATAACATCTATCCAAACAAAAATATTGAAATTTGTTGAAGCTATAGTGTATCGTCAGTTCGATTTCATTGCATCAGCTAATTCTTGATCTTCCCTGTAAACATTAAAAATAATCAAAGATATTCTAGTCAAGACTGGGAGCAGGCCTGCGACCTTCACGTCCATGACATCACCTGCACCTTACAGTGCTATAAGACTGGGGTCTGTTTTCCCTTGCTGACCCCTCCACAGACATCCTGACTCAGATACTCGAGCTCTGTTGCATCAGCTTCCAAGACTCAACAGCCATTTCTTCATCGTATTGCATCACACCGACACACCTCCCTTACTTTTCCCCTTTCCGCCGTTCCATTAAGTCCACCACCACCTCTATATCCGAATATAAGCTTCATTTCTATCAGCCCAGGGGTGCGGTGCGTGCGTCAGGCTGCTAAAGGTCATTGGTTAGAACCTCAGCAAGACAGCCACATCGGGGCCGGGCCCAGGAGCCAGGCCCCTAACCATCCAAGGGCACCATTTACGACTGAATGTGTCTGTGTCTCGAAGGAGTACAAGGCAGCATATGAGAAGCAGAAGCATTCCAAGCATGGATTCCCAAATGACCCACAAAATAATGGTGCCACAAGCTCCTCATTTTGCTGAGCGGTGAGAGGGTTCCCTAGGCGCGTTTCACTGACCGGGGTGGGGTGGGGTTGCAGATACCCCAATGGCTCATTTATCGCAATAGACCAGTTACAAATATTCATAAATACATTCTAGAAATCATCGAGCAAACCCCCACCAGTGTCTCATGACCCCTAGAGGAGGAGTTTGGAACTTTGGGAACCCCTGTCTCAAGGTACCTCTACTTGTGCAAATGGCAAATAAAGCATATCATTTATACATTTCATATGGACTGTATGTGATATGGGGCGGCATGGTGGTGCAGTGGTTAGTACTGTTGCCTCACACCTCTGGGACCCGGGTTCGAAGTCCCCGCCTGGGTCACATGTGTGTGGAGTTTGCATGTTCTCCCCATGTCGTCGTGGGGTTTCCTCCGGGTATTTTTTCTTGTTCTATTTATTTATTTATTTATTTAACTAACTAACTAACTAGCTAACTAACTAGCTAACTAACTAACCAAACATTACAGAAAGATGCCATTTGTACTTATTCAAAGCAAGATTTGCACCTGAAACTCAACAGCACAAGGTTCTACATTCCATACCCCATAAAACAGTCCGCAGTAAAACAAACATCAAGATCACGAATTAAGCCCTCAGGCAGCGTGACTGATTTTAGTTATGGGAAACTATGTTCAATTTACAGAACCGATTCTACCGAACTGTTCGTTTAAATTAATCGAACGTTCGATTCGAAGAATCGGCGGGGCAGTACATGCTACTGCACTTTGTTCAATTACTTTTATCCAAGATACATGTTTATTAAAATCTTATTTATATTTAAATGTTGGTGATCTCTGAGTCTTGTGGATGTATATTGATCGCTTCGGGATTCATTACAATGAAAAGCAATCACGTAAGAAGGCTTTAGCGCATCTTCCAAAAACCTGATAAAATCTCGTGTACCTGCAACATACCCTATACAATAAATGCTGGGATCCGCACATTTATTAACCGTACATCTTAACTCTGGAGTAGACTTTCGGCACAAGCAGACCGCTCACATTGTGAGAGTTTCGGTCTCACGAGATTCACCGAGAAACCTGAACCGAACTCGCCAAAATGATGAACTACTCAGGGAGTAACAGGGAACCGCTTCAACCGAACGCAGGATGGCTACTTGCTAGTCTGCGAAAAACAAATATAAGTGCAATTAAAAAGATTATTTTATATATTGATGTGTGAAAAAAGGATTTTTAGATTTGAAAACCGGTTCGACCTATTCACTGAGCAGAACCGGTTCCAAAGGACGATTCGTTCACGAATCTGACGTCACAAATCGATTTAAATTCTTTAAAACAAATTCAAGATGGCCATATCATTATGTGATACTGCTTGTCAATTGCAAACACGGGGTCCACATTTGTATTTTTGAAATCTAATTTGTTTTTAGAGATATAAAAAGAGGAACAAACCTTCAATAAGGGAGCAAAGATCTAAAAGCGACAAAGCAAAAAATGCCGCAGGTGTAAAGGCGGCCTCAAGTGTTATAGGGCGCTTATGGCAGCAGTAAAACAGAGCGCTTCTGTTTTCAGGAAGACCGCTGAAAACGGCTTCTCTCTTCCCATGATTGTCCCTTGAGCTGAAGTCATGAAAGTCAACAAAAGTAAACTCCGTAGTTGTAATTAAAATAAAATAGCATTTGCAACAAAAAACCCGTCAGTAAAACTGGGGATAAACCGCAACACTGAAAAGTGTTCAGAGTGAAATCCAATCTCTGCGTAAACTAAATATTTCTGAAAAATGTAAACTGAAACTATTCTTTAATTTATTAATATTTCTGTGTGAATCATAGCATAAACGTGACGAACGGCAGCTGCTGAACGCCACGACTCCAATGTCTCACCGTAATGTTTTAACTTATATCAAGACGTTAAGGCAGACAAAGATATTCTCTTACTGGTTTTTACTACAAATAACAAGTTATTAAGTATAAATGCTTAAAATGTATTAGTTTGGTGGAAGTATGCGACCGCGGCTCAGCACTTAAAACTGTACTTCTTGTTCTGCTTTTTTTTTTTTTTTTTTTTTTTGTAGTGAATGAAGTAAAGAAAATATAAAGCGAAATTAAATAAATAAGTATTACGATAATTCACGAGTTAAAGTTGTGCTACTTACTTGCAGAGTAAAAGAGTTGCGTTTGCTTGGCCTGTTTGGGAAAAGCAACAGCATCCTAAGTCATACAGCGTTCATCGTCGGCGGAGAGCCGGTACTCAGGTGGTGCCAGGAAGCGGGCGGTGGAGCAGCGCCGAGCCGCCAGCCAGCGGCGCTCTACAGCCTGCGGGAGGAGCGGCTCCCACCGCGCCGACTTGCGAGTCTTTGCATGCCTTTGTCATGCAAACCGCCTGGAATAATTGAACCCGCAATATGATAAAAAAAATCATTAAGTGCATTTTGTTCATGAAAAGCTGCGTAAAAAAGTTCCGTTCTCTTTTTGGCGGGGAAAATTTGATTCATGCTCGAGTGTCATAACGTGTGACTAAATTAGTAATGGAATTACTGTATTTTAAATCTATTTATTATAAACAGATGCGTGTTCCCAACATGGAGCAATCGTTAATAAACAAAAGCATAATCCCTTTCTCCTGAAGTTTAAACAAGGCCTACAATTACATTTTCACTTGCTACTATAGAAAATTGCTATTTATTTCATTATCATAAACCCATTGTTTTCTCTTGTGAAGTGGCCAGAACTTTCCTTAAGAGGGTAAGAAAGTTCAAGTTTCTTCACAAGTGCTCCCGAAGGGATTTGCATACCATGGATTTGCATGGCTTCTGCAAAAGATTATTTGCATGGAGGCTTTTGCTGCTGTCAAAGCTGTACATGCAGGTATGAATTTTGGTTTTGGTTAGTAACTAGTTCCTGAGTTTTGTTTAGGTGAATTCATTATTCTGTGTTTCCTGGGATGGGCTACAGCAGACATAGGTAAAAGCTAGCCCATGAGCCATGGATTTTTTTTCTAGCCTGTGCGATCGTTATAATGGAAAAAAAGGTCAATTCTTACGTTCAAGCCCAACGAATGATGTCAAATACTTCCGAAAAAGAACAATTCTTCTATTGTACCTTTAGTGAGACATGAGAAAATAATAATTTTGCCTTCCATGTAAAATTATTCGCCAGGCTTGGACTTCAGGATGGACATATTAATATTACGCCCTTTGAAATACAAATCACCACATAATGTGTGGATTTTTTTAAAGCCATATATTAGAAGACAACGACTGACTGAAGTTTTCCGTGTGTGTTTATACTGAAGAGGCGATGCAGCCGTGGATTGTAGCCATGGTAACATCCAAACAACGTCCCCTGAAATTGAGGAGACCTTTAAGCCCAGGCCGCTAGGATCGGCGCTACATCAGCGCCCCTCACAATATCAACCCAGGTTTAGAGCGGACTCTGGAAAACACTTCGCAGCTCCTCCAAGGGCCCCCACACACACGCACAACACCCAGCCTGTCGTCTCTGCGGCATCAGGCAGGCCCCCGTCCCCAACGTGCTACTGGCTGAATGTCAGCATCATCACCGGTGTGCCAGTGGCCCTATAACGGGCACGTCTGGGTGGGCGATGGTAGCCTGCCATCATGTTAACGCTGACACACCCGGGCTTTCATAGGGGTGCATTTGTCCCCGAACGGGGGGGGGGGATACGTTTCAGTGGCGTTTAGCAGCTTCCTACAGTTTGTGCGGCATATTTAAACAGACTAAATTACAGGGTTCGTTTGCAGATATTGTGGTCAGACTAAGGAGGCGCAGACACATGGCAGTAATGTGCCTGGTCCCGTGATGGGAGTATCTCCCAGTAGCTCAGTGGGGGGCTGTAAACATTAGCACAGAGAGCCAGTCTGGTACACATGCTTAGTCTTCCCCGGCAACCTCCATAGTGGGTGTTGTGTCACACATTTTGTCACTAAAGCCTGTCCCGTGAAAATGGAAAAAAAAAAAAAAAAAATTTGAAAAAAGAAAAAAAAAAAAAGCCGGGATTGGACAGACCACTCTGTAAATCCTTTTAAAAGAAACTCTGCCCAAATGTGACAGCAGACGTATGCTAGGCGGCGGGAATGAAGCAAAACATTGTAAGAGACACCCCTAGCCCCACATGTCGCTGGAGGCAGGGCTGCCACGCTCCCCGCTGCGAGCTGGGAAAGTGATCCGGGTGCGTCGCCGCTGACGAAAAGGGCAATGGAGCTCTCGGAGCGCGGCTGAAGCCTCCCCGCGTGCCGGCCCGCCCCCCCATGGGGACTGCCAGCAGGATAGGGCCCTCGCCGCAGCCTGGCTTCAGAATAAGGCAGGCCGCGTTCTCAGGTGGAGGCTGACGTCGAAGCGGGTTTGAGCTTCGACGAAAGTGTCCGTTCGTCTTGAACTCGGCGGGACGCAGGGGATGTAATGGCTTCACCGGAATGTCGGCGAGCCGAACGGAGCTCATCTTTGCACACAAAAGAAGGGAGAGGTATGGTGGTGCAGTGATCAGCACTATCACCTCACATGCCTGGGACCCCGGGTTCGAGTGTCTGCCAAGCTGTGGACATTTTTGCTGTGGAGTTTGCATGTTCTTCCTGTGTTGTCATGGGGTTTCCTCCAGTCCAAAAACATGCTGAGGTTAATTGGAGTTACCAATGGTGTGTGTGTGTACTGCCTACAATGGTTGCTCCCTGCCTTACACCCATACACCCCCCACAACCCTGAATAGGACAAGCAGTTTCAGAATATGGATGGAACACACAAAGATATGTGTGTTATATATATATTCAGATACAATGTTTTAGTCTTTTATTCGCTGGCTTAAAATGAACAATTTACAATTAAGAACAATTTACATGGAAAAGGGTCCAACAGCTTACTTGCTTTTTTTCTACCTATGAACATACTTCATTGTGCATGTTTTGCTCTTTTTTTGCTTTTTCTGATTCATGCCGACTCAGTTCATTGATACCACAACTTGCCTCCATGTTAGGGGAAGTATCACAAATCAAGACTCTTTATCGTGGGGGCACTGGGACTTCCCAGGACAGGGGTCGCTTCGTGACGCTCCTTCTGAACCAGATGATCCTGCTGCCTTCTCATCCATGTCTGTCTACTGGGGCTGCTTGTGACGAGAACAAACCAATTCCATGGAGAAACTAAACAGCTGCACAGGCAAGACAGATGTCATACACCCTCGTGATAATTCTGTGCCACTTACTCATGCAGTTATAGATGTCAGTTACGTAATATCGACTCTTCATTTTTTTTGACGTTTTATCTAGAACAGTGTTTCTCAGCCCAGTCCTCGGAGGACCCTCAGACATCCACCACATTTTTTGCTCCCAGCACACCTGTACCAGGCATTCAAACTTTCTGATTTCCTGACTGTTTGGTAGAGATATGCTGGGAACTGGGAGGGAGCAAAAATGTGGACTGCTGGGGGTCTCCAAGCACTGCGTTGAGAAACACTGATCTGGACCATTTAACCAGTATTTCCAGTCACCTGTGTTGGTCTATGCTTGTTGCTAAAGAGGAAAGTGACCCAGGCCTCTGTCCGGAACAAAATCCCCACAGCACAAAGAAAGGATTTACATTTCCAAGTACAAAGTTCTGTCCGCTTCTTTTGGCGCTCGACGCTGTGGCTTTACTTACACAAAACAACAACCGACATGCAAAGTCCCGGCTAGGGAACACCTGGATGGCTAGTACCGCGGAGGGGAACTTATGTAAATGTTCCTGAAGGACGGCAGGGCGGCAGCCAAGTAGTTTAAGTGGGTAAACTTTTACTGTGGGAACATCTGCAACCGGCAGCAAGGCGGGGGGGGGCGGGGGGGGGGATTCAGTTGCCTTTGCGTCTTTTAACACGGCAATTTGCTCTGTTCCTGACCCCCCTGAGTCCATTTTGTGAGCGTGCCCAGTCACAGCGGCAGTTTATAGTGACTCTTTAATGTGGATCGCGGACGGTTCTTGGAGTCCACGGTGTTGGGGAGCGGGGGGGGGGGGGGGGGGGGGGTCACAGCGATAGGACTCTCACTAGAGCGAGTCCACCGCTGCGTCGCTGCCCGGGGAGACCATTTTCCCCAACATCAGAAAAACCATAACGCCGCACAGCTGGGGCTCAAGTCTTCCGTCTCCTCACTCTGGCCAAACAGTTGGCTCTGAGTCACTGATGAGGCCATAAAACACGTTATAAAACAGCCCTATAAAAATCCCAGGTAATCCGTTAATGCAGCATGGTTCATAGCTATGGAAACGTCTCATTGGCTACTTGTGTGTAAAAGGCCGTACGACACAGGAACCGTAGATAAAGACACATCGGGGATCAAACCTTTATTGTTTCAAAACTCTATATTCCTTTACAATACAGTCATTTATTGTTACTTGTATGACTTGATGGGTAATGTACAATGAAATATTTATCCAATAATGAAACACAAGAGCACGAATATGAAATATTTCCTATATACCAACGTTCGATGGACAAGGGAAGTTGTGCCGTCATGTTATGAGCGGAACGAGACCCCTTTTTCTGAATTCATGGGAGCAGTGTTTGTCATCTTCTGAAAGTGCATTTTAAAGGATTGCGTGAAGACCGCCGTACCCAGCCTTTCGAAATATACATTTTCCTTTTTTCGTTTCATTTTTCTTTTTGATTAACAGAGGGCCAGTACACTGTGCTGTGGGAAACAAACAGCATGAACCTACATAGCCAGTGACCACATTTATCTGGAGATTCTGATGAGAGGAAGCAAACGGGTCAAACATGCCATGAACATTCCTCCATAAACATTTAGGGTAAATGTGAACTTCCAGAACATTAAAGAACATCGCAGCTGATCGCGAGAATTTCCACAAAAGACAAGCGCCAGTCATAACGAAACTAACGCAACATTCAAATACTTATGTTTATTATACAGACAATTTGAATGGCACCAAAGCCGGTATGTATAGGACATGCCCTAACCAAAGTAAATTAAATTAAAATTTGGTCCACAATTATAAATATCCTGGGTTTTTAAAAAAGAAAACAAAAACAAACAAATTTGTTCTCATTTGCTATTAAAAGAAGTGAAAACGTGATGATTATGATTTTATTCCTGCTAATGCAGTGGCTGATTTATAACAGATTTATGAACAACACCAGATGCATTTTAAAAACGTAAGCAAAACAAACTCCCATTTCCTTCTCACAGTCAGATTATACTTTTGTGTTCCAGGGTACAGCCTTGACTCTGTAGAATTTGGTACCCAGGGGGACCTTGAATCTGTTCTGAGCCTGAGGAGAGAGGAAAACTTTAGGCATAAAGAGGCTGGTTCCTCACGCTCACCTAGCAGTAACGGAAATTATTTGAGGCTATGCACAGCTGGATGAGGACAAGACAGAAACAGGGACCCACAAGACCCAGGCAACCAAAGCTGAATGGGGTAATCTTTTTCATTTAACTTTATAATTTCTGCAGTTCTGTTACGGTTCCAATCTTCTTAGTGAACAGTGAGTTATGTTAAATAATAGCCATACTCATGAGTCATGTTCGCTTGGGACTTGGGGAACAGAACAAAGTCTTCGAAACGAACATTGAAACGAATACCCATATCATATTTCCTAAATTGTTTGATACTAAATATGGCCAAACTATACCTTACACCAAAGCCGTTGGCCACTGTGTCAGATCCTGTCAGATAATAAGCAGGCTATGTTATAGGTTGGACCAGTTCACCGGTTGAGGGTAATGTTTCATTCATAGTAAGATTTCACATCAATGACAGACAATCCTATAAACAAACAATTCCAGAAAGATATACACCATGCTCTGTTCCAAATGATGCTGTAATTATCTTTATCGTCATCCTTCAAACGGAGATTTCCACAGTACACAGCTGGACTAATTAAACTATCCATAACAGTGTTCTGCTCATTACTTTGCAGATATTTTCCTAATTGTGATTTTTTTTTTCCACATGCACAGAGGTTTAATTCAAAAGGCTGTAAACATGTTCAGACTGTAATGAGATCAAAACGATGTTGCGGACCCAATAACGGAAGAGTGTTTTACTTTGTGGGAACAGCGATTGACACGTTGCACTGCTGTGTCTATTGTGACTTGATTAAGCGCGAAACGAAACCCGAAATTCGGGGGGAAACGGAGAATGGCTCGACAAACGGAGACCGATGACTCCCATAAACAGGTTTGACGGCACGAATTGAGGATACACTTTCAAGCAACTTATGCGAAAACTTTAAAACTGTCCGAGAGCACACTCATACTGTATTAACAGGAAACAGACATCAACATTCGTCCTGCTTCTTCAATGATTTTTTTAAAAAGTGACGCTACCTTTTTCGCCTGACAATATTCTTTTTCCATCACTTTCCCAAGAACCCAGGGTCGTCTGGCAGCCCCTGATGCTGGAAAAAGGGACAGAAACATACTTTTTATTAAAAAATAAAAAATGGCAGCACTTTTAACGCGACTGACACGCAGCATCTGCCGAGACCCGACGCCCGAGCGACCGCTCGGAGATCAACGTGACAAACCCGTCAGGCCAAGAGCCACTCGACTGCGGTGACCTCTCCACGGCGTGCGGCTGTGTTTGAAGTACCGGCATCACAGCCTCGCCCCCCCACGCCAATTAAAATAAACACGGCTAGCTACAACGTAAAGGTTTGGGTGGGTGGGACGCAGAGGAAATACAAGCGACAATATCAAAGCAGTGATTTATTTTAATTGCCTGTAATTTTTTTGAAGTTATATTTAAAAATAAAAACTTAACACAAAAACTAATTTGCAAGAAACATAGGACAGCGGTTATTATTATTATTATTATCGTCGTCATCACCACCACCACCACCGGTTAATGTGTTGAACTGAATCCTTTCATTCCTTGCCACCGAACATCCCCGAATCTGCTCTTCTCGGCCACCGCAGCAGCATGTGCCATGGGAACGGCAGCTGGTCCCCGGTTTTGGAAACACCATTCTGGCCACAGCAAGAGAACGCGCAGCTCCGCCACAAGGTGGTCATGAATAAAACGGAAATTCTGACACGGCCATGTTTAGATTGTAAACGGTGGGGGGGGGACATGAAACGACCAAAAAACTGCACGTTCAGCACGCTTCCCACCCGCCTTCTGACTGTAACGGGCGGCAGGTTTCAACCGCTGGCGGACTTAAGCGATTTGCAGGATTCGCTCACGGGCAGCGCGGGCCGGGCTCAGCATGGATTTCCCTGCCGGGAGCTTCTCCAGAACTGCAGCGCCAGCCGGGTCCGTGGCCTGATCCGCTTTAGTGAGACACCTGTCTGTGTCAGCGCTTAGAGTATATAATTGGGAGCCAGGCAGGTCATTTTATACAGCAGCCTCTAGAAGCTAAATAATGAAGTGACATTAGAAGGTGCCGACCCCTGGCCACCGGGACTTCCTGCCTCGGCTCCGAGCACAAGCGGCCCGCCCTGCCTCCGGGAAGCCCAGGGTCCCGCTCCACCCCCATGGGGGCCTCCATCCTCCCAGCGTGGACCACACGACCACGATCACTGACCCCCCCCGTCTCTGACGGCCATGGACAAGAGACTCTTGTGTTGTTTATAATTGTATTTGCGGTGCGCAATTTGTACATTCGCAGACACTGTTGTCCGGGAATAATATCCGATTACTTTCTCTGAAGGGCTCAGAGAATAATTCTGACTTTTTCCCCTCCAAACACACTTTCTCTTTTGAATTAATTTTTTTTTTGTTTCCCTTTGGAAATTATACATGTGATAATTTCCTTGTAAACGTGCATTGCAGTGAGTAAACACCCGGATGATTTATTGACTTTTTGTTCAATGAACCACTTGGAATATAGGTCTAGCCAACAGAAAAGCACGACAGATTCCTTATTTCACTTTATGGTGGTCCAAATTGGAAAATAAACAAACAAATAAATACCGTGGTTTATACAGCTTTACAAGCTACAAGAACGAAAGGTGAACTGTAGATAGACTGCTAAGCGTGGCCTGTTTGCTACCGATTACACTCCCATAGAGCAACATGTGCTACCGACAAATGTCTAGCTACCTGAAAGCAGAAAGCGCCTGTTCATGTTAACCCGCTAAGGCTATCAAAGGCCAGACGGCGTGGCGAGTTGAGTGCGTAGCCGACGACGCGGACCATCAGATGGCTAAATGGGGACGGATTGTCGCCTGCCGTCACGGCTGGCTGGACGCGGGGCAACTGCGGCGGCACGCTTGGCGGCGCAAGCAGAAGCGGCGGCGAGGGCCGCTGACAATGTACCTGGCTTGAGATCCAGGGCAGCGAGGGATTCGGAGTGGAGGAAGTAGAGGGTGGGGCCCACGGTGAAAAGGACGTAGTTGTCATGTCTCTCATCCAGAATGATCAGCACCAAGTCTCCCACCTGAAATCTGGGCGGAGCAAAAACCGGTAAAGGGAAGGCAGCAACTTCCGGACAAACAGGAATCAGAATATAGGAGTCTGAGCGTTAGAACAGGAGCATCTCGCACGCCATGTGGGAAAAAAAAAAGCCTGTATGTGGGACAAAGACTCCCGTAAATATTAATTATTCAAGCCACACCGAATTCTAAAGACAGGTAATCGTTATCGCTAAAGCTTAGTCCCCATTAAAAATGACATTAGACGTAGGGTACTTACTCTCTTATAGCAATTTTCTCAGAGTGTCGGGAAGATACAGAGGACATACTCTGGGACATCTTTAAAAAATAAAACAGATACCATCATTACAATTACGAAATGTTAACAGCTAGCTGTTTGTTAGCTATAGTCAAACGCGCGTCGTAGTCCCAAAGAACTACAAAGGACCTTTCAGCAATGAAGCATCTTTCACTAATGAAGGTTTCTCCTTTTTTGAATTTGCATGACTTCACCATCAGTGAGGGCGAAAATCAATACTGGCATTCACCTGACATTTATCATCCGGCAATTTTAAAACAATTTTGTGGCTTTTGCTACAGTGAGGATAGGGAGGAAAATGAGCATCTGTTAAAAGATTTTATTTTTATTTTTTTGCAAACATGTCACAGTGACTGGCTGGGAAGCCAATCACAGACCACAATTTTTTTCCCACTGTTTACACTCATGCTTCAAGTGATCACGTTGTCATCAGTACAACAGTAACGTTCGTTCTTGCAAAGAATGCAAAATTCCCCTCCCCCCATTGTTTCTATTAAAAATTCCAAAATACAGCTGAGTGCAACTGCCATACATCCATGGAGTTAAGTAATATACAACCTCTAAGTTACTCTGAGTGCTTGAAAACCAGTCTAACATCCTCACCAATTTATACTTCCTAAAGAACTGGGTAATGCTCCCACCAAGTGGCGACACATGGAATATACCCCGTTCCATATAGGTTATAATGCGGTCAAGACCGCAGTACATAAAACAATGACACTGCTCTCTGTTCTTATAGGAGCTGCCAAATAAATCTGGAAGTTAATCTTGCATTGGGAGACAACTAATTTGGAATCCAACAGTAATTATGTAGCTTTGCGGTCTGCGTTACTGGCAAATTTTGTCCTTATAAATAATATGGAGGTACATGCCAAATGAAACTTAACTATATTTCACACTGATTTGGACTTCGTCCCACATCGCAAATGCATGACTGCCTACATCTACATCTGTTAAATTAATATTGCGAAATTAAAAGCTATCTAATGGCCATCGCCATGAATATTAATGACGGTGCTGTCTAACACCGAGGGAAACTGTTCTCTTTCTGCAAAACAAACATCGAACAAGTTAAAAGGAAATCAGGTCTTACACCCTGATGGCTAACACAGGGGTGTAAAATCATGAAACATAATACTAATAATACCACTTTAATCCACTGCGGAAAAAGCAGGGAAAATAGTGAATACGTTAACGCGACGATGAACATGGTCTTTTTTTTTTTTTTGCAGTGATGCAGTGAATTTGGACATTACCAGTCTCTGACTGAGGCGTTTGTTTTCTTCCTCTTTCATATGCAAGGTCTGAAAAACCAAGAGAATCTGCATAAACACACTTTCCAGTGAAATACTGCACAGTGAACTCTGACCACGACACTAATCCATCAAACTCTACTGCGAGAGGCGGACCGTTCGCAGAAGAGAGGACGACCCGATTCTGCGGGACCGTACGGACCTTCATTATGTGCAGATTAAGAGAAGATAAATCAAATTCAATCATTTGCAAAATAAGTGCATAACAAAACACGTTTTATAAATGACTCCGGCGCATGATCGCAGACTTTTCCCCACATCTGTGCTCTCAAACGTTTCCCAAACCCAAAACTCACCCTTTCCAACAAAAGAATGCGTCGTTTTTCCTCCGACAGCAGTAGGATATTCTCACTGGAATGACAGAACAGATTGACATCGTTAACACAAGCTGCCTGACCTAGAGTCTTACAGCTGGCTTTCCCATTGTTGCTCTACTAGACAAAGAACATCAGGACTGCAAAGCAATATTATACTATACATAAGACAGGGAAGAAACATTTGACTCTCATAAATTGCACCCTCCATTAACAAAAAGCTAAAATGTGTTAGCTTGTATAGCTGAAAGCACTAACTACAACGGCCAAAGAGTCCATTCTGGGACTGAACAGGTGAATGTTGATAGGACAATGGTAATCCCCAGGTCAAGGACCATACCACTGGGAAACTCAGTGGGGATGATAGCTTAAAACCTGTCCTGCAAGTAAGATTGTTTGCTCAAGCGGAACATTATCCTATTGCAACGTGCAAGGCTCAAATAATTAGCCACGCCTCTAACAGGTGCCAAACCTACCACTAAAACTCCCATGCACAAATATCCTTCCTTAGGTTGTTCACTGATTTACACTTTGTAATTTATCTCCTTGTACCACTGGGCAAAAGCTCTATCAAGCTCCACAAGAATTCCAGAAATTCTCTGGAATGTGCTTTGCGGTAGGACCTAAAATACAGAGAACACCCAAATGGTACATCCTTCATGTCATCATGAGGTGTGACAGCTAACGTTTAGCAAGTTCGTCCTTTTTTTTTTTTTAACTCCATCTTCTGAGCATCGTTTCTTGGACACGGGGGGGGTAATGGGGATGTGGATTGTCCTTACTGTACGGTCATCATGCTGGCCTCCACAGCCGAGTCCACCTTCTCCTCCTCATGGGTCGGCACCACGGAGGCGAACCGGTCCGGGTCGAGCGGTGCCTCGGAAGACGCGGCAGCCCCTGGGGTGTCAGCAGGGGGCAGGTTGCCCATAAAGTGGGCAGACGAGAGCA
Organism: Brienomyrus brachyistius; assembly: GCF_023856365.1. Taxonomy (NCBI): domain Eukaryota; kingdom Metazoa; phylum Chordata; class Actinopteri; order Osteoglossiformes; family Mormyridae; genus Brienomyrus; species Brienomyrus brachyistius. The sequence goes on along the minus strand of NC_064536.1, from coordinate 5,172,229 downwards.
TGGCAGAGCTGCGCAACCGGCCGAGCTCCTCCTGTAGCTGCTTCTTCTCCTGTAGAAGACTGGCTCGGTCCTCCTGCAGGGTCTCGATCAGGCCTGTGGCCGAAACGCAAGCTTATTGACAAGGCGCTAAAAAGCCGGCCGGCCAAGTGCTGCGACAGATGGCACGCAAGTATACTACACCCTATTCCTTATCCTGCTCGTGTGTCACCTGATTCCAGCTCAACCACACAAATAAAACTGCTACCTCCAAATACATCCCATATAAATTGTGATATAACAGCTACCGTAAAGCCGCCACTAAATCAACACCCGGTTGGTATGAAGTTGAGAGACCTTTATCCTTCTCTTGCTGCTGGGTGACTTTTCTCAGCTTCTCCGTCAACTCGTTGATCATCTGCTCCTTCTTCATCTTCTCTCTTGTCAGGACGGTGTTGAAGTTCGTCTGCAGGCCGCCAAGGCGCAAGATACAAACACATATGAATCAGATCAATGTCCTAAGAGAATTCCTGTGAACCATCTCGTCACAAAAAATTCCAATAAATGTGTAGCTAGTCTACACCTAGACTGAAGCGTTATACGAATAGTTTGCAACAACATGTGATATCCAAGGTTTAAAAATATATAATTTAATGCAAAAGCAAGAGAAAATGGACCCATTTTAATATAAACTTAGCTATAAAGGTAGAATCTTTAAAAAAAAAAAAAAAAACTGTACTTATTCAACTGATTCGAATTTTACAGACACCATTTCGGTTTTCCCATTTCAGCTTTTAGATGTATGATGATGAATTTTTCTGATTGTTGATTGCAAATTGTTTCTAACCACGTTCTGCATATCCCGTTCCCGAGCCTCAACTCTGATTTCGCTCGGCGCGGTGATACATTTGGATGTCGCCCTTAATTAGATTTGAGGGTTTTCGAGCACTTCAGCGACAAAGACCATGTTAATGACTGAATGTACACACGCTTTCAGATCACTCTCCCTCAAGGGCCGTCTCCCATCAAGCCGGCTGATTAAACTCGTTTAGTGGAGTCCTAACGAGGATTTCCTATGAGAAGCTCCATCCATTTTTATCACCCTCTTGTCTTTGACCATGTTTGTCATGTGATACATTTGTTTGGATCCAATTGCATTATTTATTTGCTTTGCAGAGTTTTCCCTATAGCAATGCGCACAAATGGTATACTTCATCCCAATACATGCGCCCCCCCAAAGGATTTAATAGCTCTTTTTCAAACCTGTAACAGGAACCAGGGTATTGTAGCATTTGAACGCACAAATCTAGCAACCAATAGGAACGTCAATGCAAACCTGAACTGGTATGTACACCACAGTAGGAGCCTATGAGTATGACTGCTGCTAAGCTATTAGGGACGTTCAAGATCTAAAGCAGGCAGCGAGGTAGCAGTTCATTAGCCATCATGTGCTCCCCAGGGCAAGGGTGTCCAACCTCATTCTTGCTAGCAGTATACTGGTCATGTGCTCGCCAGGGCTAAGTTTCTTTTGACCGGGAGACCTTCTCACCTGCTGCTCGGCGATGAGCGATGTCTTCATGTTCTGTATCTCCTCGTTCTTCTTCTTCTCCAGGAGTTCCAGCTGGGCCAGGAGGGAAAGCCTCTCCTCCTGCAGCCTCTCCTCAAGGTCAGGATTGATAGGGCCCGAGCGCTCGGCCGGTCTGTCCTCGGTCGGTCCCAATGGCGCCACCAGGCTGCAAATCAGGGAACGTCAGTGAATCCGAAAGTTGTCGAGACTTTCAGCAACAGTCCAGCATCATCAACCAAGACCAACACATGAACGACAGGGTCACACCCATATCCCATAAAATTCATTCAAACATTTTAAACATGCTCTCAGCACCCAAGACACAGCAGTACCATTACTGCAATGAGGACTGCAATTTATAAGAATCCTTTCTACAATGTATAGCAGGCTCTCTGTATCTGCGGTTTCAATGACTGCAGTTTCAGTTATGTGGTTTACCACAGTCCGAAAAAAAAGTAAGACGTGTAACAATGTTTTTTTGATATATTTTTTCACTGCTCTATCGTCTCTTGAAAATTAGGCTACAGCGTGCGTCATTTCTCTTACTGCAGCTGACATATTTATTGATATTGTGCATAATTTATCAATTACCATATGCGCGTACACAAAAATCATGGAATATATGGCGTCCGCGGATGATTTGCTATTATCTGTGGCTTCGGTCATCCGCAGTAGGTCTTTGAACGTAGCGCTTGCAGAAACGGGGTACTACTGCACATTGGATTATCACATTTATGGTTTAATACTACCGCAATCCTGTAATTGGATAAGCAATGTGAAAGATGGAACAATGCATGCTCTACAAAGACAGAGAATCAAACTCTCACTTTACGGCGAATTATTGCACGTTTGATAATTTTGTTTATTAATGTCAGCAAAAGCAAGTAATTTACTTCAGCACAAAACATGGCAGTTTGAAGAAGTCCAGGGAACTGAGCTTGGCTGCTTTCATCTAGAAACACATTCACTCACCCTTGGGCAGACCGTCTGTCTTGGAGTTGGTTTTCAAGCTGCTTAATCTTTTCCAACAGTCGTTCCTCAACGGCCGCCTTCTGCAGTTCAAAGTCTTTGAAGGCCTCTGCCAAAGCGGCCTTCACAGCCACATCTTTTTGTTCCTCCAGACTCTGAAGGGCCGTCTGCTTCTCCTGAGCTATCCTCTCCGAGAGCAGCTCATTCTCCGCCTGAAGATCACTGATAACAGTTTTCAGGTGCTGTTGCTCTTCTTGAAACACCCTCTCTTGCTCCTTCTCACTCTGCAGGGTGGCACTTCTGTCCTCCAGCTCCTTCTGAAGCGTCTGCACCTGCTCCCTGAGACCCATCTCGACTTCGGCAGATTTCCGTTGCAGAGCCACAAACTCATTCCGCAGTAGCGTGCTTTCTTCCTCGTGCCTGTCCACAAGCTCGGAGATACAGTGGTCCTTTTCCAGCCTCATGAGTGACCTCAGCTCAGCCAGGCCCACTTCATACTCCTCGTTCTTGGCCTGCAGCTGCCGCTTCAGGTCACCGATCTCCTTCTGGAAGGCTTCTGTTTCAGATTTCACCCGGGAGGTCACAGCCTCCTCCTGGTGACTCTTGGCTTCCTCGTACAGAAGCCGTATCTCCTCCGTCTCCGACTCTTTGAGGGCCATCTCCACCTCCAGCTTGCAGCGCAGGTCCGACAGCTCTGAGAGGCGGTGCTCCAGATCCTTCAAGCGGTCCTCCCGCTCACGGAGGTCTCTGGCATGGAGATCCACAAGCTCCTTTAGCTTGGCCACATTCTCCTCGGCCAGCCGCTCTCGAGCCGCCTGGCCGTCACGTCGGACCTCCTCAAGCTCAATGGCATGCTGCCTCCGTAACCTCTCCTCCAGCTCATGGAGGTGAGCCCTCTCCAAGCTTTCCATCTCCTGCCGAATCTTCTGCTGGCTGCGTTCGATCTCAAAGTGCAGGTGCTCTAACTGACTAGCAAGCGAGTCCCGGGACAGCTCCACAGTCTTCATCTGCTCACTCTGATCTGCCATTTTCTGCTCCAAGCCCAGCAGCTCCATCTTTAGGGTACTCACAGCTTCCGAGGACCTTTCTCTCTCACTCTCAAGCTGGGCGATTTCTTTCTCCTTCCTCCCGACAATACCTTCCAGCTCAAGCATGGCCCTCTGTATGTCTTTGATGATGTTTTGATTCACCTCAGATTCTTCTCGTAGGTCTGACAATTGTTTGTCATGCTCTCTTCTGAGAGCCTGTATTTCCACCTGCTGCTTTTTCTTCATGTCCTCCTCATGGAACTGCAGGATGCTATCCAAGACTTTCTGTATGTCGACGGACATTAATTTCAAGGCAAAGCTGAACTCTCTCCGCTCTTTCAGCAATAGTCCGCGGAAGTGGCACAGGTCCTCCTTAATGCTCCTCAGGTAGCCTTGCGATTCCTCGGTAGCTGACCTGTATTTGTCGATGCATAATTTCAAGGCAGCTACCTTTGAGTTCTCCTTTTGCAATGTTGTCGTGTCCTGTATGCGCTTGCTGTCTATGGCATTGATGACAGAGGAGTACAGAGACTCCACCATCATTTCGGGGCTTGTTGGGTCACTGATGGGATTTGGGGACGTCAAATTATCCTCAATCACAAACTCATTCACGGCAGACAGGAAATCTGACTCGGGGCTCTCCGCTAACGAGTCAAGGTCCAGGGACCCTTGCTGTAATACCGGGTCCATGTTCGGGTGTCCGATGGTTTCAAAGTCAAACGTGTGGGCATCGATGCTGTCCGGAGATAACTCCTCCAAGGGAGCAGGAGCTGTAAGGGCGTGACAGAGGGGTCCCTGGAGACTGAGAGATGAAGGGGTTTTGGGGGAGGTAGAGGTGGTTCCTGTTGTGCTTTCTGATCGTGGTAGTGCGGTGGATCTCTGTGCCATCTGGGTACTGGATGCCTGGTAGGAAACGCATTTTAAATCACAGATCACCACAACTCCGATAAGAACGTTAAAAAAAAAGCATCAGTGGTATCCAATGTGACAATACTGACCAATTACATCAGAAACAGGATTCACCGATAGAAAATTCGGAACATTCTGCAGCTTAAAGGCTATATGTTCTACACAGTTGGGCTACAGCTAGTTTATTGGTACCTTCTGTTCGCTGAGTAAGTCGGTGATGGTCTGGGACATCTCATCGACACTCTGGGCAGCCTGAACCAACCGGCGGAGCTTTTGACTGTGGTGTTGGAGAGGTTCAAAGTCACACAGCGATGGGACACTGGAGGGGAGAGAAAAAAAATCAGATTATAAAGATAAGATGAAATGCACAATTTATGAATGTGAATGCTAAGATTACAGATTTTTTTTAAAGATGGCTTTTCAGTTTCATATTCAACTCAAGGTGTCCGCTGAGATAACATGCGCCAACATCTGACAATTTGGTTGGCAGTACTTCTGCACCAGTTGAGAATTAAAGGTCTTATCTTCACTCCAGAGGCAAGATATAATTCAAAACTTCATATCAGCCCAGGATCGTGTGGAAATAGCTTTATCTACATAAAATTTCCTGAGGCGGTATCTGATCACACTGTCAACAATATTTGGTGCAAAGAGTTTCCACTTCACACATCCCACAAGTAAGTGCAAATCAAAGCTTCCTGGGAGCCGATGTCTCGTGCGACTGCCCAAAAATCACCACAGCACCGCACCTGAGGAAAGGCTGGACTTCGGCAGGACAGCAAGATTTCAAATACTGCAGGTCAGCAAGGGAGATATCTGGAAGCTCAAAGTCAAACTTCCGGGGCTTTCGTGTCTGTGGGACATGAACGACATCAACATTCAGCAACCCCACACACAGAGGGGACGCGGGAGGATTTAGTACGACTTTACAGATTAACGATGTAGACAAGTGTAAACTCATTAAACACTTACGCAAAATGACGTGGGAGGCCAGGAATCGAGGCCTCGAAACAACCGGTTTCTGAGAAAAGATTTCCCTGCAATTGGATCAAGAAATGTTTCAAGATAGCTGCTAAAATATGCCCAGACACACTGTGCCCAGAACATGTTGTTTCAGAGAAAAAAAAAAAAAACACACACAAGTGTTTGTGCCAAAGCCTTGTGTAAGAGAGCGGCTGAAATCAGGAATTTCAAGATAACTCACTGAAGAGTTTTCCAAAGGTTTCCCTCTTCGCCTTCTCGGCCTCGTAAAGCTGCTTTCCATCTTTCACAAGGGCACCGGCCCACTGGAAACACAACGAGAGCGAGTCAGCTTCCCCCAGAGGCAGCGGCAGCCGCCGCGCTGAGCAGACAGGCCTGGGATCCGGGGGTGCTAACCTCTCTGTAGTGCCGTATGAAGATCCTGCGCCTCACGACCTCCACCACGGCCAGGCAGTACATCTGCGGCACTGTGCCCAGCGCCTCCACCACCCGCACCCTCTCCAGCAGCTCCGTCAGCAGCCGCAGCAGGGCCTGCAACTTCTCCCCGTCCTGGTCCGCGTGAAGCATCACGTAGCAGCACCATCTAGAGGCCGGGGGGACACAATGCGAAGCGAGTTGAGAAGTGGACCAGGCGCCGGCAGGAGCTGATGTCACACCCTGACATTTCATGAAAGGAGGCTGAGAACCACGTTTTTGGTTCAGCTGGGCCTGTTTCACAGAGATCGATTCCAAACGACCCCTAACCTCCTATAACCTACACTACAATAGGGCTGGGGCGATATCTAAAAAAAAAAACTATCTAGATATTCCTCACTTAACGACCTACCTGATTAACGACCTTCCGGACTTACAACCAGCTCTCTGACCAGTTGATATCGTACGCTGTACGAGATCTGGCTGTGGAAGCGGCAGCGCAGCATCTCAGTGTCAAGCAATTGTGCAAATTAAAATAAAATGTTATCAAGCTGGAGTTTCCTTCAGACCTTTTCATTATTTAGAACAAAGAAAAATGATTACTTAAACCTAAATAATGTATATTAGGGCTGATTTCCTCTATTCTGTTTATTACACTGTAGAGTATGCTACTGTAAAAACATTTATAAACAGGGATGTACATAACTGGTACGATAGTACCCATTCGCCTTTAAAAGCGACGTGTGCAGCAATATATTGTTATGACGGCGCAAATATGCACGTATCATGCATTTTAACATTTATACCGCACATGAAGTACGAAGAGCATATAAAGGTGAAAACGCATAATTTCTTGTGATAGCGCAAACGTACATAAAATTAGTGTGCATTTGTGCTGTTACAATAATCAGCAGCCGCACGTATTGCTTTAAAGGCGAATTCGTACTTGTGTACCAGTTATGTGCATCCCTGTTTGTAAAAATACTTAAAATGTTACAAATGGCGCATAGGTGATATTAAATCAATATCTAAAGATGGTCGACACAAACTCACTACCAGTACAGTATTCTTGAAATGCTCCTTGCTTATCAACCGATGCGCTTAAAGAGTGGAACTCTGTCGGTAAGTGAGTAGTACCTGTATACGATATTATAATTAAGAAAATACTAAGAAAAACAATAATAATTGTCCAACCCCCCCCCCCCCCCCACAACCACAAAGGCACTGGGAAGCCCCACCAGGATGTTCCCTTGAATGGCAGGCATCTGAAATAAAGAAGTTTGTAATGTGACAACACTGAACTTCCCACCTTCCAAGTACGGTGAACACACTATCAATACCGGGCAATGCTTGTGAAATGTCGCACTATAACAGCCATGTTTTTTCCCCTTTTAAACTGTGTCAGAAACACAGGTTAAAAGGCTGGACTTAAAGCCAAATCGCATATCCTCCTGGCAGGGGCGCTGCTAAGGATTTTGGGCCCCATGAAAAGAATCTTGACAGGGCCCCCAACACATTTATTGGGGGCTTCTCTGGGCCCCCTCTCAGTCACGGGCCCCGAGAATCGTCATCGTTTACCCCCCCTTTACAGCGCCCCTGCCTCCTGGTATCTTGTTTCGTGTGTAGCCTAAGCCGACAGCTAGCTGATAATAAGCCTAGAATTGCCGATAAAATCGTCATATTGCCCAGCCTCACGCCAAAACCTCCAAACGAACAGAAACAATCCACCATTCCGATATTACAGTGGCTCCCATCCTTTGTGCTATTCCCGCTTAATCAAATTGTGTCTAACATAGGATACTTGTCCCTGTGTTGTATGTCCACAGCCCCAGCACAGAAAGGTCACTGTGCTCACAAAGCCAGCACTGCCCCCAGCTGTCAGTGCACCTGCGGAACAATACAAAAGTTTGCTGTGCATTCCAGGAATAAAATGCACAGAATGCAGTGACACACCATTTTTTCCCCACTTCCAGGAAATAAAGTATTTCATATAATTTGGTTGTGGGCGTAACAGGAGAGAGAGAAACTCAAACTCGTCACACACATAATCCCAAACAAGAAAAAAAAACACCATAATTCATGCTCAGTGTTTTAGTATTAATCTATCTAACAATTACAAAGGACCACATCTCCACCCATTTGTCTTCCCACGACTTTATCCTGTACATGTTCCGGAGACACCATGGAGCCTAAAGGACATACAGAACGAGTCAAAAGTTCTTGCATGCCACAGATTTTACCACTTTTCCATTTATTTCATAAACTGTAGATTTTTAGTTCTTGATAAGCATTGGAAAGTTGAGTGAACAACTATAAATGAAAATGAGGGTAAAAAAAACAAGTCTGCTGTATAAGATGGAAAGAGGATGTAAAAATGCATGTCTGACATCCTATTAATTGGTTGTGTAGTGACAGCATGGTCAAATTCTAGGCTCTCCTTTACCTTTAAATGCACTAGTTAACTGCTTCATCCCATGAAACAGAGCAGTATTTAATGTCCCTTGTAGAAAGGCTGCCTCAAATTTTCTCTGCTTTTATAACTGCTAGAGGAGGTTACTTTGATGAATCAAAAATATGACATTTTCGTGCTAATTACGGTACTCAAATGAACATACTACGAGTGTATTTGTCAGTAAGGAATATTGAGTGCATTTTTAGTAAATGTTAAGTGAGTAACATACAAATCTAGAAAATCTTACAGTGGGCAAAAACTTTTGGCTGGCATTGTTGATGGGCAGAAAAACACAAGATAATTCTGTTCCTGAAAAGTTGGCTATTTCAGCCTCTTAGCAAGAGTATTTTCCCAGCAGGCATTAACTGGTTAACTTCGCTTACATTGTTTATCCATTAGCTATGAGTATCAGCCAGCCAGCAGCCAAACGTCGCTCCGTTGATCCGTTAGAGCTCTACAACAAGACCCTGGTGCAGTTACAAGCAATCTGTCCTGCTCCTCTGCAAGCTGTAGGTACTTTATCCTCGCTGAACATTTTATTCCATTATGACATCCAGTAATTCTGGCATTAGATTTTAGATTAGCATAAACAGAGTTTTCCACAGCTGAAAGCTTAAACGCAAAAAAAAAAAAAAGGGAAAGATTCACCATAAATCAAAGCTAACTGGAAGTCCTTACTTGAGTCGAACTTGTAGATTGTTGGCGAGCTCCTGTTTGGCAGTCGTGCATTTCTGCTTAATGTCCAGCAGCTTCCGGTGGTTGGTCAGCATGATCATCAGCTGGTTGGCGTGGCTTAGACACAGGTCAGGCAGCACCGAAGTGTCCTTCAGGTTCTCGGCCCTCTTCTGATTGGCTAGAAATCCCTGGGGGAGAGCGGCGACCAGTCAACTTAACATCAGAATACTGTATCAGGCTACGTTCTCTTGACAAGCCCCTTGATATTTTACACAATCCTTAAGACCTGAATGAGCACAGGTAAAATACACAGTGTACGTAGTTCATAAAATAAAAACTCAGTGATGGTTCTAGTGCTCCATGAACAGAGTAGTTACAGGGAGACCAAGAAAGTCATGCGTGATCTAAACATATAAAGCCTTTGTTGAATCTAGATATTCTGTGAAAGACTGCCATCTGCTGGTCATTAAACAAGTTTAACCCAGATATTAAAAAAAAAATAAAAAATGCACGACCGCATTAAGTAGCATATTCACATCGAAATCCCACGCTTGTCTTATGTTTGAACTTTTCCTTTCAACAGGGGAACACACAGGATAAGTGTTTTCTGAGGGCGCTGATGACGGCGACCTGTGTGAATATGAACATCCGGCAAATTCCGCAGCACCCGCCCACCCGCGGCATGACGGGCTGACCTGAGCGAGTTCCTTCTGCTCGTTGACCAACTTCTTGCAGCTTGCGATCATCTGGTCCAGAGCGTACAGCCTGTCCTCGAGCCCCTTGATGGCTTTCATGTTCTGATTATCCAGTTTGGCGATGGTATCCCGGCATTCCGCCAGAAAGGGCTGAATGATTCTCGGATCGAGCTGAAGGCAAAAATAGCCGAACCACGTCAATGACGCGTCTGCGAGGTCTACCTCTGTTTTACACTTAAGTGCAACCTGGCATGCATTACCAGTCAAATGTTTGAGCACTCCTGCTTGAAACGCTAATTATCTAAGCTTGAATCCGTCTACACTTGTCTATTAACAAGAGAGGATGTCAGCCTTCAATTGATGTCAGTGAACAGATGACTCAATTTGAAATAATTGGGGCAGACCATAGCCTCTTTCTAAGACAGGGCATGAGATTTGATATATGTGGTTCGTACTGTCAAGCATGTAGGAGGCAGCGTCAGAGTCTGGGGTATCTTTGCTAGTGATCTTTACCAAATCTAAAGCCAATCTCAGCCAGCATGGTTGTCATAGCATATTTTACATGCCATACCAAAAAGATGACTGTGCAATCCCTCAGTCGTCATCAAGACAAAACCAGACAGGATCATAACAAAGCGAACCACAAGCAATCCATGCCTTTGGCACATGTTACCAAGAAAATTCTGTCTATCCTGAGGAATCCCACAGTGATATCATTCCTAGTTTTTTGGAACACCTTTTTGATGACATAAAACATTCAAAACATTCCAGGTTTGCGGCAAGCATACTTAAACTTTTGACTGTTACTGTTGTAAAAAAGTACATGTGGTAAAACATTCTATAACAATCTTCTATTTAAAAATATAAATGACTAATCTACTTTTCAATTAACACTTTAATTATTCAGAGTGAGCACGCATAACTAACATCTGTCTGCTGCAAGCTTCTTAAATGTCTTGGTATCAGTTAAGCAACTGAGCTGAACTACACACAGACACTCTCCCAAGAAGCTTTTATTTCCTTGCTTCTCCTCCACACTGCATGCTAAAATATCCATCTACTCTGAGTAAAATGGGGTCTGCGCACCCTGTTGATGGAGTCGAAGCACTTCCTGACAAGTGACTCCACGTCATTGGGTCTGTCCTGGACGTTGATCCAGTCCAGTAGGCTGACGTTGAACTGGGCCGGGCCGCTCCTCTCGGGGGAGTCCGCCTCCTGCAGGGCGGCTCTCAAGCCGCTGCTGTCCGTCATCTCGCTCCCCTCCCCGGTGCTGCCCTCCACAACCCGCGGCTCCTCCTCGGGGGAGGCAGCGTGCGAGCCACTGGGCGAGATGGCCGCGTCGCTGGGGCGCAGCACCGAGTCCACCGAGCGCTCATCCTCCTCGGTCTCATCAGCGGTGGCCTCACGCGAGGACGGCGAAGCAGACTTTTCCAGGCTCTCCCGGTAGCTGTGGCGGGTTAGGCATTCCAGTAGCGGGATGCGGGCCATGACTGCCACTGCGATGCCTAGCCTGTGTGGGACGGCGAGAGCCACATGGGGGCGCTGGGTCAGCACAGCGGCGCCTTGGTTACCGTCTCTACAAGCGATGTGCCAACAGAGCTGCGGCGTAGAGAGGCTCCATCTAAACCCCGTCGGCCTGATACACCCCCTGCTGTGCTCACGATGACGTTTACGTGTGTCAGATGGGGCGGGGCTTAACAAAAGCTGATTTCTGATTGGCCCTCAGTGTGTCCCTTCCCTGTCAATCACTAATTCAAAACATGTTATTGGCTCATGATACGCTTGGCCCTTCTGTATGAATAGGGTACCTCTTATGCCCCCACCTTAAAAAAATACAAGAATACTGGCATAAACCTGAAACTCCACCGTAAATGTCAGGGGAAGCATTTTGAATGCAAAAGATAGCAAAGAAAGCACTGACAGCTCTGTGCTAGAGTGACACTCCCTCCCTATATGGTATGATACCTGCCAGCTTGTCCTCCAGCAGACCAAAGTAACCCTGCCAGATTTGGCATCTAACTGGGTGAGATTAACATGCCGTTAAAAAAAATACACTGGAATTATTTTGTACAGGTTACCGAGACAGAATAAATTCACCTAGTGCTGAACTTTAAATCTCCAAGGACAAGATGCATCCAAGTATTTCTAGTTGATTGGATATTTAATCGGCATTATGCAAAAGAATCACTGGGCAAAGCAACCACAACAAGATGAGAAAGCCAGTCAGCTGAAGGTGTGAAACAAGCGATCAACGGCACCACCTGCTCCCACCTCCATCCACTAGATCGCCCAACGCCTAAGAGCCAGCCCAGGAGAGGATGGAGGTACGTCACGCGCCTGGAGTGATACTGGAAGTGAGAAGACCACTGAAAATCGCAAAGGAAAGGACACAGCATGCTTTTCATGTCCAGCTTTGGTCTTTGTGACGAAGACTTGACTGGATCCTTTACAGTGCTGCATAAATTTCTTAAAATGTGATCATTTTGGCATTAACATGTTGGATATGTCAACCGGGGACGTGTGCAACGAATCACCCAATGTCATATGGACGACTTGATTATTTTTAAAAGCACTCCAAAAGCACTCCGAAGCTTTATAAAAAAAAAAAATTAAATAAACGCAGACTAAATTTAAAAAATTAACATTCCTTTACCTCCCATTCCATCTTGAATAAAAAACCAGTTTTAAAAGCTATTAAGCATAACTTGTGTCAAAAACGTGCCTAATTCTTCATAATTATGTATACTCGTCAGCCACATGGGCAATACCGTAAACAAATTCTGACATCTATCCTTTTAAAAACTGATGTTACGCCAACTGAAAAACATGAGTGCTTGGCCTAATTACAGCTTTTTAACAGGTCTGTAAAATGACATCCACATTTAAGCATCATGCATACCAAAATCTCTTTCGTCTATAAGCTGTCATTCCTTTCACATGAATGTGGTTCCACTTAGACTGAACCAATGCAGAGATGTTTTTACCAGCATAACAGCACAGCTGGCCCACAACAAACAGCAGCCAGTGTCATTTGGAAATGCGGCTGGGTTTCAAGGCCCCAGGACAGGCCTGGATGTGAGGTCAGATCCTGTACGTCCATTTTACTGAGAACTGAAAATACGGCTTCCCCAAGCCTGCAGGATCTTCTAAGGTTTCAACGCATTCAGTTTCCATCTGCTCGGGAACACCACACCGGGAAAGGCAGCACGACCATGGCGTAATGCTGAACAATATCCATATTTAAGGCCTTCTCTAAAATCGCACCATTGGATTCGCTTGGAGGCTCACAAGCAATTACACTGAACACAGCGGGATTCTGGGAATTCCCCAAGAAACTGCCATACTGTCCTCCCGCTGAATGGGAGTACCCGGCACACTCGGCACCCCCTCCCAGCGGGAGGCTGATGCACACAAACCGCCATCGTGGAGGTGCCTTATGACGCAATCCGGCCACAGAGGCAGAGCCCACTGAGAGCACTGAAATAAATGCACAATGAGGGCTCCCAAGAGAGATACCTCCACTGGCATATTCACGTAGCAATGTGCTACTGCGTATTCAAACCCGTCTCCCCACTCCATGTGTGCAGATCTTCTGTTCTTCTTGCCAGCATGGATTTTCCCTCTGCTCCCAGGAATCCCATGGCAGGTTGGATCCTGCCTCACAAGCCCCGCTTCCCAAACAGATGCTCTCATTTGAGCTGCTTGTGCATCTGAATCTGGAGCACAGAATATGTGCTCATTCCTGAAACAGGACCGGGCTGCAAACAAGCCTGGCTGTTCTTCAGCACACCTCACGTCAACACACTGAGCACCAGGCCGCAAGACGTCCTATGGGATTAAACAATTCATCACGTCACCCCCTGCTGCCGTCTAAGCTGAATGCATCTGTGTGCAAGTCTGCCTTCTGTACTTAGCGCCACCCTGTGGTGTTCTGCAGGCAGTTCTCCGGCCTCTCCCGAGTGTCTGCACACAATTAACATTCACGCCTAAATACCCAGAGCCGCCGTAAAGTCATGCCTTTGAACGGACATCCGGGCTGAGATAAGCGGGAGTCCTTCCGTTTGTGAGATACGACATTTCGGTGAGTCTGGCCTCCTTCCACGGCAGGGGGATGGACGAACCGGAGACTGTAGCATCTACTACACTGGAGCTGTGATTCTCGGTTGACCACAGGCAGCTACCCCGTGCAAGAAAGAGCAGGCAACGGCCCGAGGACCAAATTCAGCTTCTCTAAAAACCGGAGGCGCAACAACACAGATTTCAGATCCAGAAAGTAAAATCCAGGTCAAGATTTTGTTTCAACCAACCAGTTGAGTTTATGGAGTCACACTCAGAGAGTACTCAACAGTAAAGTAAGAGAGTACTTACTTTCTGGAACTTAAATATCCACCTCTGGATACAAATGTAGTTCATATTAATCTGCGGAAAAAGCTTCAGTGTTCATTCTCAAAACTCCCAGCAGACTTGAGAACATCTAGGAATGAGACTGGAGTCCGTGGCTTTGGAAGACAAGGTCTGTTCTGACCTGATCCGGCCTCTTGTCACTTACTGTTTGCATGCTGAATATTTATGGGCGGTATGCCTCAACCTCATTTGACTTCCCCACTATTCACAATTGTCATCTCTTTCCTGAAGAAACCATTTTGACCCTCAAGCGCTGTCTGTCCTAACCAAATTCTAAATACTCCCAGGAGCCATTTTAATATATTCAAATAAATTCAGTTGAGTGACGAGACTGAGTAACTTCTCCAAGAGCAAATGGGAGTGAGCTTTGAGCAACAAGCGAACAAGGTAATGCCTCAATTGTACTGTCCACATCAATCCACAGTGACCCTCACTGTCATTAAGTATATGCTTTAATCACTACTGAATGCTAAGTATTTTCTATAATTTTCGCTACAAAGAAGCATCTCCCAAAAAAACTGACACACACAAAGCCAACCTACTTTACTTAGAAAATATATGATATCAGATACAGTACTGTGCAAAATTCAAAGAGAATGCTTAAGGCTTTGCTCAGAAATCCGGTTAACGTTTTAGAAAAAGCAAATTTATAGTTAAAAAAAAGTTACTGGTTTCTTGTTGGATGGCGAGATAAACAATGCTTTGGTTCCTAGACGTCTCCTCAGGGGCACCCCAGCCATTCCATATATTTGTTACATTTAGTTAGTTAAATTACACACAGAGGTACTGATTATCCAATTCAATTCAATTCAAAAACCACATTCGAAATGGTTATGCTGACACACTTAGACAGACATAACATAATGCTACACCAACATGAAGATCATTTAAACACAATTTTTACTGATAGCATAAGATTTTTCTACAGTACTGTATCTGTGCGTATTCAAACTGCCTGGATGCCAACAATAAACTAATGAGAAGGAAAAGGAACATACTTGGTGAGTTTGAGCTTGATGTCCTCAGTGTCCTGTTGGTAGTTCACGTAGGCATTCTCGAACTTCCAGAGCAGCTTCTGATAGGACAGCGTGCAGTCATCCAAGTTCGCCATTATGGCCGCCCAGCCTTGGTGCTGCAGGTGTTCGTCATGGACCAGGCGCTCGCAGAAGGAGCAAAGCTTCTTGGCAACTTCAAACATTTCCTGCCCGGGTAAATGCGACAGAGTGAGATCGGCCACCGTATCCATGTGACAGTCAGGCGGTTGCTTAGCGACACCAAAGCCTTTATTGTGAAAATTTAGCCGCCAAAGCAAAGAGATAAATGAGCTGCCAAAGACTAAGCAAGTTCCAAGAGCATGTATAGATCAAACCAATTCAGCTGACTTCAAACTGAATGTAAACTTAAAAACAACTTATTTGGTACATATTTATTCAAGACGGTCAACACAATATTTTAACAGAGAGGAGTTGCAAACTTAATAACAAGGCTATAACTTCACCACAAGCTAACTTCTAATGTCATAACAGCATCTGCTGACAGCGGCATTACTTACAATTGGCTCATATATCAAATGCCAATTTCACTGAATTATGGGCCCCATTTTCCTCTTAATAAAATCATTGGTTGTATGTTATTGACATAAAACTTCATTGGGTTGATTTAACTTTTTCAAGCCAACCATTAAATGATCCACCGTTGCTAAAACCAACAAATACACGGACAGCAAGCCCATGTCTTACAGAAGGAGGTGCATGGGATGTGACCACAGCTAGCACTGTCCGAATTCAGCAATTCATTTGTCGAAAAAGGCTGTTGACCAGCGTAGGCCAACACTTTCGCTTGAGTCATCTCTGGGATGGACAAAATCTAAAAGGTTTCTTTTGTTCAAACTCGATGACTAAATTGTTAAAGGCATGCGAACGTGTGTTATGTTTCTCTCTGTGGACTGGCTGTCACACTGAGTCACCCTCACTTCACATCAATGTTTCCTTCAACAATACTCTTCCGGCACGGCTGGACTCCAAAACTCTGATGCTACCGTACCTCGGCAGAACCGAATGTCTTCTGGAAGCTCAAGTTAAAATCTCAGCCAATCATAAATCGGCTTGGAAAAAAAAGAACCTCCGAGGCATAGAGACTCGGCCAATGTCAGGCTCACCAGGACAACAAAGTAACACTATTGGCCAAAACCCGACAGCTGGAAAATAAATTAAAGGATTTCTTGTTTTGGTTTCTATGTTTCCGAATACAGATCGACTAACGTTCCAGATTATGAGTGTTACTGAAAGACAATAGAAAAGGCACAAATCGTCCTTCTGCAGTCCTTCGAACCATAATGCTGTGCAGAGGCTTCTTCTGCAGAGAATGACGGAAAAACGAAATTACCACTGCAAGCTGGGTTCTGGAGGCAACGGTGTGAAAGACGGCCGGCATCATAAGGGACTCCTCCACCTTCAGCTCCATCTCATTCTCAATGGAGAAGGTCGTTTTCAGTATGGTCGGAGGCCGATCGCACAAGATCATCTCTTTGTTGAAGAGGAAGATGGGGTTGGTGTCCTGGAAGTCAGCACAGGAAATCCAACAGACTTAAAAGGTGGTAAGCGGAAATGAGGCTCGGATATATAAATTTATGCAACCTTTGGTGATGACCAGCGACCACAAGCAAATCATTTGCGTTCAAAGAGCAACTCAAAAAATGTACAGAATACCAAAAGTCATATCCTTAAGTTTCAGTCTCCCTAGCAATCAATACCACCATCATGTCTGCCTTTAAACGCTAATCAAAGTTATTCATTTCCAGCAATTAGCAAAAACAAGATGCAAGGACACGTTTCTTTCTTTTTTTTAAAGGAAGATAATGAAGGAGAACCAATTCCAAAAAAGATCTTAGCATAATTCTGGTATACCAGTATTTCTGTACATTTCCATTCCAAGCAGTAACACGCTAGAAAAAGCCAAGTCATATTCAGAAGCAAAACAATTTGGGCAGAACTGTTGGTGGTCCGATGGGGCCCGGGTAACTGGAATGTACAGCGCCCCCCCGTGGGGGTGTTTGGGAGTGGGACAGGTGACTCCCCCCCCCCCCCGGGTGCTTACAGTGCCAGCGCTGTAGCTGCAGACTCGCCTCTCCGCCACCATGCACTCGCCCCCGTTCACCACGAGGACTTGATGCTGCACCGCGATCTTGTACTTGGCCTGGATGGCATGCTTGAGGTCCAACACCCTACGAGCGACACGGATATGGGGCGGCTGCATCAGTAAATGAGGTGGAGCAGGTGGAACAACCAGGGGTGGGTGACGACAATGGCGGGGGCAAGCTAGCCTTACGTCTGGACGGCGAGTTCCGTATCAAAAGTCAGCGTGCTCCCGTTGTTGACCTGGAACACATATAACTTCATGTTGAATTCTCCGACAATCTTCACTTTTCCCTTCCTTGATCATTTAGTCACTTAGCACCTCCTTTAGGAAAGGAAAAAAGAAGGAAAAATATTTCAGAAGAGACAATTTCACAGGACAAATGAACAACACAAGCAAGTAAAACCATCATTAAAATATATGAACCAGAGAACACTTACAAGGGAAAGAAATACCAGCTAATCATATTATCATAGCATAACATTACTATAGCAAACCTGATATTATGTTACATTACTACATACCGTTAAATCTGGCTACATTTACACCGCAGCACCGGCCTCCGTTCATTAATAACAGAAATCAGATATAATAACTTATATTAACAACAAGAGAATTTTAGAGGCTAAGATAGTGAATCCAGAAAAGAGTGTGCACAATAGTGGGTGAAGATATCTATCTGAAGTAAATGCTTATTATCTGGTGGATTCCCAAACAGTGTCATGAGCATGGCCTTCAAAAAGCGGCAAGCGCCATGCAGATGAGCATTTTTCAGTTTTTTTCCAGAAAGT
The DNA here is from genome assembly GCF_023856365.1 of Brienomyrus brachyistius. NCBI lineage: Eukaryota > Metazoa > Chordata > Actinopteri > Osteoglossiformes > Mormyridae > Brienomyrus > Brienomyrus brachyistius. The sequence continues at coordinate 5,154,233 of NC_064536.1, read as the reverse complement.
CCTCACAAGTTTGCAAATAAGGGAAAAAGCGGTTACCGTGATAAGCGCTGACATTTCTGAATATAGCATCAAGTAGAAACACAACTGCCACTCTCGGTACTAGTACTATTAATGAACAAAATATGATGCCGGCTTTTAAAATAACACGCAAAGCTACCAATTAACACATGCTGGGAAATACTGCTACTAAATTACATTCAAAAACACACGTGATACATCTTCCTTGCGTTACCCAACCCGATAAACGTGACCTGATCATACTTACCTACTGTCACAGGATGCTGTCTAATTACAGCAAAGAGTCTCGGTAAATCAGCGGACCTTGGCAATAGACGCATCAAAAATGGATACGGGGTGTGCTTAGGGGGATCTGTAATTTAAGACGGATTAATCGTCAGGGAAATGCAACGGCGCTGAAAATGACCGTCAGGTTATTTGTCAATAAATAAAGCAGAATGCTGTATGGAGAAAAATGGCATACGAGACAGACAATATTCACACCTATAACGATGGAGAAATGGACATTGGATTGTTTTAAAGAGATGTGATCGCTCTTAAAAGCGCCTTTCATTGTACTTCTGGTTGTCAGTGACCCCTATTACTTATCGTCTATTAATTGTAGACGCCTAATGAGTCTTGCACGAGCAGCGATCGGGGTTAGGGTTACGGCTGTAGAGTTGGGGGAATACTTAGGATTAGGGTGAGGGGATCTGCAGCAGTGCAGGTAACTTTCTATCCCAGAGCCGCAGCCCGGCTCGCGCTGACCAGCCATGCCTCCCTTCACCTTGGGTAAGAGGAGGGGGGGGGGTTACAGTACTGCTCCTTTGTCTTTGGATTGTCAATCCGCGCTAAGCCACCTACACTCCATGTTTATACGTCTATTATTATATCGAAATTAATTTCCATTTTAAAAATGATGTTCCCCTCCAATACCCGGATTCCACACCCGCGAGGCCTCCCCCTCAAACGGCAGAGCCGTCAGACAAAGAGCCGAGCGCGACTGCGGCTCCGCGGCCGGCCCGGAAAGTTACCAGTGTCCCGAAAGGGGATTTTTTTTAGGCCAGTCGTACACCCTGGACGAGGCTGAGCGGACAGGGGTCGGCGGCGGGCTGACAGTCATATACTGGGCTGTCATATAAACAGCGCCCGCGAGCCCCGCTAGCTATCTGGGGGCGCAGTGTCAACACTTTACGGGTTAGCAGGCTGGCTAAGCCGACACCTCACAGACAGTTCGGCCCACATTAATAAAAGAAAATAAATATAAATAGTCAATGAACGATCCCGTGACAGAGAAGCGGGAACCCGCGACAGCCGAGGCCGGAGGAAGCCTCACCTCGGCGGCTGTGTGTCACATCCTCCTGGCCGCGCGATCGCCCGGGCGCACGGCTAGCCGGCTAGCACGTCGGCTAACGAGGCGACGGACGCGGGGGGTTATTTCCGACTCACTCCCCCGGCTGGCATCACCCTGGACGCGATCCTGGTGTGCTATCCCCGTTTTCTCCCCCAGGCCAGCGCTTTCGGGCCCGGCGTTGTGTAACGTTGACAGTGTTTACCCCAGCGGCAGCCAAGCTTACAGGCAGACTCCGCTGCTGTGTTTTGTTGCTGTCGTCATCGCCGGGCGCATTGCATTGTGGGATTCCAGCCCGGCTGAGTGACAGGGCCAAGTTTTTGCGCTAGGAGGGTGATGCTGGGTATCTGTGTATGTTTTTCCATGAGATAGTCGCAGTTGCGCTGACATGTTCTGATCTGAAACAGAGCCGCGACAATAAGACTGAACAAACTGCCTTCCTTTCTTGTAAACATTTGTCATATTTTAAATCATAATTATTCATTGTGTTGTACTTGTTAAATAAAATTACATTGCAGCTACATTTTATTGCTACTTCACTAACAATCAGCTTGCTGCCATTTCGAATTTATTCACGAATTGTCATAAGGTCTGTTTTCGAAGTAGCGATTTTTAAAAGTCATTTTCCAAATAGTACCAGCTCTGTTTAGTTGTGTTTTTTTTTCTTTTTGTTGCCAAAACTTTCAAGTAGTAGTAGTAAGACCTGCTTTGTTATTTATGCTGTAAATAAACCAGACTCTTCCTGCTCATACTTTCCACTCAACTGGTACTACACCTGACTGCCACCTTTGATGCTGTTGCTGATGATTCCACAAGATGGCTCCACTTGGCCATTTCAGCCTGAGCCTGGCGGGACTACATGGATTGCACGAGGCACCACCCCTAGGCTAGACCATATTCCCTGTTTTGCATACAGTATACTGGTTTTTCTTTGTACTTATCATGTCTTTGTGGAATAAGATTGAGAAGTTTCATCTGAGGTGGTTTGGGCGTCTCACAAAGATGCGACCCAATTTTCTCCTAAGTGCGCTGTTCTCTGCAGGTACCATTGGGCAGAGGCTTGGAGGACACACTGGAGATATTACAGCTTTTTCGTGGTTTGGCAACATTTGGGGATTCCCCAGAACAAGATAGTCTGTTTTCAAATTCAAAAAACTTTATTTGTCCCCGAGGGGCAATTTAAAAGGCACAGAGGAGCAGCGCACACATCTGGTTTCTCCTACTCCATGTGCTGCTACCGTGAACCTCACCAGGAGCAAAGGTATGAAGATGATGATGATGGAAAAACCTATTTCAGAAAATTTTAATCATGGATCGAACTTTCTGAAGAATTCATATTGTGTTAAAGTTTTAAAAGAAGTCTCTTTCATCAAAAATGCAAATAGTGTTCAATTTTTTTTTTCAAATGTTTTTAGGCTTACGGAACATATAGGCCTGAATAAGTTTAATCTTCACATATATCTGACTTCCTGTCCCAGATAGGGTCATGGGGGGGGGGGGGGGCTGCAGCCTATCCCAGGCAGCATAGGGCAGATGGCTGGGGGTAACCCAGGACAGGCTGCCAATCCATCACAGGCATACATATATGCGCACATTATAGACTAGTGTTTCTCAAACCAGTTCTGGTGGACCTCCTCTGTCCCATTTCCCAGGGAGTTGGGAAGGAACAAACACGTAGACCATCTGGAGGTCCGTGAGGACTGGTTTGAGATACACTGCTATAAACACCTTAGAATCAGTTAGCCTCACCACATGTCTTTAGATTGCAGAAGGAACCTGGGAGAAAATGCACATGAGATGGAAACTTCATACACAGAGAATGGAGACAGGATTCAAACCCGCAACCCTGGAGTTCTGAAGCAAAAATCCTATCATCCCACCATATCATCCAGTTTAAAGCAAAAGTTGATATCTAAATGTTAACAAAGGACACTTGAATTATCAATGGATACAAATTAATATCTGCATACAACAGGATGAGGTATGAGAATTAAAACGTGTAATCAAATATTCATGTAATGCTTTGCTGTGAGAAGCTGCCATCTGTAATTATACAAACGCTCTTTGAAAGGTGTTTGTCTAGGCATGTATATTCTGGGGTTCTCTCTGGCCTAAGCTAAAACAAAGCATTCTGATAAGCTACTTGTGAAGCTCAGTGTATTTCATCTAAGTTGAGAGAAGATGCTGCTTGTTATCCAAGGAGCGTGTCATTGGCACGGAGCTAAGTAGCACTGCAACGCACAAGATGGGAGCTCGAGTTTGGGGAAAGCGCAGAGGAAAACAGAACATACTTCCGGTCCCGCGAGGATCCCCGTCAGTGGACGACTTGACCCACATTGTACCAATAAAACATTCATGGTTAGTATTATAATCTGCTTTGGATAAAGGCTACAATATAAGAACAGGAAATACACCAGAGATAAAAATGTCAGTCCGCCACAAATTACGTATGTGATAATGAATACAAAAAGCGGCTTTGTCGTTTCTGTGGCGGAATTATTTCTCAAAAGCTGGGCTTTATTCAAGGTCACCCACTTCCGTGACAATACAGCATCAATGGAGCAAATCCGTCTGTATTGCAACGCCCCGACGTATACATGTAAATGATATGAAAAACCATTGTTAACATTTAAACAGGACAGTGAATGTCTGTAGAAAGGCGTATAGGCCTTAAGATCTTTAGTGTTATTGTTTTATAATGCTACGTAAGTTTAGTTTTAAAGTGGTTTTTTCCTGCCTATAGTTTTCCAGTTAATGATACAACCTATAGTTACTAAAAGATACGCGCATATTCTTCCTTAATTATTCAAATCAAAATAATGTTAAAATATTTTTTTTTTCCTAGCTAATTTCTTTGCGACACATTTCACTTAACTTAATCGATTCATCCGGAAAGTAATAACTTTTGCGCTAATCTCTAGCGTCGAAGGGTTAAAGAAAGACTAACGCTATTCCGGGCTACAAAAATTGGTCATGCCTTGAGTCTCCCTTCAGTTTTACGGCCAAGGGAATCCAGAAGGCTGGGGGAGGGAGGGAAAAGCCACCGCGGAAGCAAGCAATCATCTGCCTACTTAAAAAAAAAAAAAAATCACACAAACCTATTAACATATTCAAAAGCCCTGCTGTATTTAAAATTCTGTTTACTCGGTACTAAACTCAAAGCGCAACACTCAAACAAATATAATTAAACTATTCATTTTCTCCTTTCAGCAAAGTAAGGAATATCGGCTAAATTCACAGTTAGTACATTTAGGTATGCATTATCAAGCAAAGCCAACTTTATGTTGGTGTATGCTTTTAATACCTTAATCATGCGAACATTTAGGTGCACCAGAGGTACACAATCTAGACCTAATCCATGTCACTCTGAGCTACTTCAGGTTTTGCAAACTGCTTTAAAACTGAAAGGCTCCCGTGTTTAGCTAATTCGGTTCTTCTTGTGCTTTGACTGGTTCGTCTCCTTAATTGAAAGAATTATCCAGCTGTTTCACATTGATATTAGTGGCACATGCGTGATTATAGGAGACTGACCAATCAGCACACAGCAAGAACCCAGCGATGAAGTGAAATTCGGGTCCTTTTAATTGAAATGGTATTTTACAAATCATATCATAGTTCAAAGCTATGGAGGGCTGTATAGCTTGCACCTTAAATGGAAAAGTCTTTAAACAAATGCTTAAAATGGCATTTAACACTATTCACTCTACTTCTGGGTTTACAGAATGATTATGATAATAGGGTGACCAGATAATCCATGTCCTGTCCAAAGCTCAAAGTGTTCTCCCTGAAATGGATTATGTGGTCACTCTATTACCATAATCATTCGGCGAACCTAAAAGCTAGAGTGAACTGCTCCGTTGTTAAATACCATTTTAAACATTTGTCTAAAGACGCATCATATTTTCAATTAAAGGTGCAAGTGCTAAACTATACCACCCTCTAGTGTATAAAGGGAGGAACATCACTGCAGATCTTCGCAACTGAGATCTTTCAAAGCGAGGATGTCATTTTGTTATCATCCAGTAGATGTAGTCATTGTATCAATACATGTTTAATCAAAATGGCCACATTCAGTTGTTTTTTATTTTGTTGTAAAGTTGAAAACTCTTTGATGCTTTCACGTTCAGCTCTATTTTAAATAACACATCCAGCTCGCCCGCCCTTTTCCCCCCAGTGTCCTCAGGTACGGTAAAATGGCACCATGAGAACATTAAGAGGGTAATAAATTGAAGCGATAAGTCGCGAGGCTGCCTGGTAGCCAGATGTCCGTCGAGAGGAGGAACCCGAAAATGAAGATGACCACCTGCGCGCCGGGAGTCTGACAGCATTCATTATTGGCAAGCTTTGCGGCATATTCATTTGGCGCGAGTCGCAAAACTCCCTCGGCACCAACCATGCAAGGAAATAAAATGAATAATTCATCTGTCAACATGTGTTTGTCTTACTTGCCATTAGAAAATAAATAAATAAGAACTCAATATGGTGTCCAGGGAGAGATACGGCGATACCAATATGTACCCCGCACACCACGAAGAAAATGAAACGTCTTTGTTCCACTGAATAATTGCTAAATTCACATCAAACCTAAGTAATAGTAACAAAAATTACATAAACATATGACAGTGACACTTGCATCCCATCCAGTGTCCCCTGCCTAGCATTCTGTGTTGGCTGGGATACACTCCAGTCTCTCAGCAACCCCATTCTGGGTAAGCTGTTGGAAGCTGGTTGGATTGATGGATAAAACAGTGACTGAATTAACATCTTACTGAAATACTATGTTGAGTATATTCTGTCAGAAAGGGCTTCATATCTTTTGTGTTTCATAACTAGGATAATATATTTATAATATTGTTTATATTCATCATGCAATTAGTCTGCTGCGGGTTGGATAATCAGACTGTAAATCGTGCTTCAGTCCTCTGAGCCTTTTAATAATTGTAAATAACTCATGCGTTTTACTCCAGGGTTTTAAATATGCCAACAGTAGCGTTGGTAATTTGGGGGGATGTGGTACAGCTGGTTTGATGTGTACCTCCTGACTTGGCCCACGCAGTACAGGAGAGGATGAGAGATAAAGTTGGTGCAGATGATAGCTGCTTCCATGGGGATTTTCTTCCCTCGGAGGCGTCTCCGTGTGAGTGACAGCAGGCTTTGTCAGCTCGCCTGCCAACCTAAGACCCAGGCCTTTGATCCACGCCGCTATACTTCAAATTAGCTTTTTTTTAAACAGCGTGTTTCAGACGTTTTTGCTGTTCTTCTCTGCCACGAGTGCCCTCACAAAGGGCTGTCCCCATCGGTGGTCCAACAGCAGTCTCCTAACACACAGGGGATGATGGCCAGAGATCTCGGCTTTTGATGTCCGTGTGAGTAGAGTCGCAGCGATGGAACACGCAGGGCAGGCAATGGCTTGAGGACCCAAGCTGGGAGGGGGGCCCCGAGCTGGGAGGGGGGCCTCCGAGGGCGATTGATCACATAGTACATTGCAACGACACATCTGCTTTATTTGTGTATTCCGTTTATCACAAAAGTGAAAATAAAGGACTTATTTCTCTTTGTATTTATCGTTAATTTAGACCTCACACTGAGATAATGGTAGTAAATTTTACCATGTCAGAAGAGAGTGAGCTGGAGGGCCCCCGGAATCTCTAGAAGGCCACTGCATGTGAGGAGGACAAGCTGCCCACCTGGCTGAGCCGACACAACACTCACGGCACACCAATGATCTCCTTTAGAAGATCATCTTTCGGCACCAGGCCATAAAGGCGGGAGGAGGGTCACTCTGAAGGGCACTGGACCAAAAGCAGTCCAAGTTTGTACAGATTTCCAGCCTGAGTTTTCTGGGTCAGCATCAAAATATCAATTCTGTGAAGTTTAGCCAGAGGCGGACATTTCAGGTCCGGAATGTAAAAATCCAAACCGGGATTTTGTTTCAACCAACTAGTTGAGCATAAAGAGTGACAGTCACAGATACTCAACTGGTTGGTTGAAACAAAAACCCGGTCTGGATTTTTTACATTCCGGACCTGAAATGTCCGCCTCTAAGTTTACCTAGAAAGTTACATGGGGTGACCTTCTCCTGACAAGCCACTGGGAAGCTACGTCGATGGCGGGAAGCCGATGGGGATTCTGAACGTCACCCACGGCCGTCCATCTCCGCATTGGCCTCGGCGAATAGCCTGTCACTGCCCCGGATCTTCTGTCACCTCTGGTCATGGATTTCAGTTTCTTTGAGGGAAGTGACATCGAAGTCTGATGACTAAAGTCCCAGGGGTACAGCCCCCCCAACCCCGTGCGCCTGCGAGTGCTCAGTTGCTGCTGTGGCATTTGCCAAGAATACGTTTGTCATTGCCCACATTCCGGCGGCAGAGATGAGGGGGATATATGATAAGACCTGCCAACAAATATAGCCCAATCCTACACCTGAAAAATTCATGCACTGCATTTTTTTTTTTTAAACCGGGAGCTTTCTTGTGACTCCGTAACTTCGTAACTCCGTGTTTCAAATGTGAGGTTCAGTGAGGAGGGCATTGAACTGCTGAGCAACACAAGATTTCGCCGCAGTGAGCGATACATGTTCTCATTTCCGAACTGCTAGCTTTGATGAGCTTGCTGTCATGGAATATGAAAGCGAGACAAACAGGCTAATCACGACCAGTAGGCAAAACAGAGCAGGAAACTGATTCATCTTAAAGGAGCTGCATGCCTTCGCCAGATAATTATGGTGTGAAGTTTAGGTACTTTAAAAAGATCTTTTGTGATTAACCTTCAACCACACGGGTGAGAAGAAACGGCTGGTGAGACTGTCATAAAAAGGTTGGTGTTTTTCTTTTTGGGGGGGGGGGGGGTGCAGAGGAGTCACCGCTCATTTTTCTGGAGCGACAATCCTGTCCCTGACATCGAGCCACGGGCCACTGCTGACCTCTGCACAAGGAGTCACGTCCAAGCAAGTGCAAGGTGTTACCTGGAACATCGGGATATCCGTTAGTTACTGCACCGTGATTGGACACTGACGAGGAGGAAACGTGGGGACTGGGGAAGACCTTGAGGTCCATTAAGTCATTAGAGTGTCCTCTCAAAGTGAAAGTGGCTGGGTAATCAGCGTGAAGCCCCTCCTGACGGCGAGATGTTCCCCATCCTACTCGCGCTGATGTTTCCAAACTTTGGCTTTCCTTGATCTCAGCACACACCAGTACTGCCCCCTGGTGAGCATTTTAATTAGGTCTCCGCAGCACCCGGCACTACTCTCTTCCCACTGCAGGGTCTTGTAGATAAACTCCCTGGCAGCTATTTCTTAATTTGCTCTCTTTCCAATGTTAACTTTAGTGCTTCCATTTTATCGTCGTTGTTCCATTAAAGGGCACGTCGGAGCCTCTTCCATGCATTTGTTTCTTATTAATATGACAATGCTGCTAATTCTTATTGTACTTCATCGCTTATGGACTCAGATAACTGCAAAAATCCACAATCAATTAAGGATTGATTTATTCCTGTTTTGAATCGTATTCCATATCAATCATCCCACTTCCACCTGAAAGGAGAGCTATAATATTCCTCAATTCTACACCTCTACACTTAGTTCCCATCACGAATTAAACACCACTGACGCAAATCTATTTCAAATCAAGACTTCGCTCATCACTCAATTCCCCATTTGTTTACATGATCAACATTATTGTATTACATAATTTATTTGCATAGCGCATGAAAGAGAGTTACACAACCACGGGGAAAAAGTAATTATCACAGCTGTGTTTCTCTTTCAAGACACATACAATGTACCTTATCTGTATCTGCCGGTCTTGCCCTTTGAATCTCTCCTTAAAATGCAGATGAGGACAGAAAGACGATAAACAACGGATAAATCATTTTCTTTGAGTCACATTAAATGAGATGTTTAGCGCAGTCAAGGGAAAGAGTTACTGGGATTTTCTTCAGCGTGCCCTTGCACTGACGATGAGGTAAGCCTTTTGCAAGACCTGCAGAGATCTGTTGTGTAGATCCAAAGATATCATCAAAGGATATTTAATCTGCCCGAGGAGACAAGTCGTGTAAGAAAACACAGCATGTTTACTCTTTCCAGCCGGTTGGTTTGTATCTAGAGGAAACAGAAGCAACAAATCAAAGGTCTCGTTAGAATTTTTTGTGTCCTCTGTGTTTACAGGGATGGATATTGGCTAAAGCGTCTTCGGGTAACTGTCCTGCTCAGAAGAGCACATCGAACTCATGTCCAGCACTAGAGGCAGGAGCCAGAAACCCACAGCCTTCCGTTGGAGCGTCACATTCCATCCCTTCTCCATCACAACACTGGACTTCAGATGAATGGAGCAGGGCACTGGAAAATAATTTGACCGAATGGTAAAGCAGCACAAAACACAACATTGGCATTTCAAAGAATTCGGCGTCCTTTGGCCGGTGAAAGGTAACCAATACATTCCACATTGTCTTTTTTTAATATAGTGTAGCATAGATAACAGATAAGTAATTAAGCACTTGTACTGCAGAAACCGGACATTATTTGTAGTGTGGTGATTATTTGTAGTATACAGTGTCTGTTTTTCATGAGTTTTTTTGCCTCGGATATAGATTTTAAAAGGAAAGTGCGAGAAAAGTTAGAAGACGACAGCAGTCAGGACTACAAAGAAAGTCACGTGCCATGGGGGAGAAGGAACGGGGGCTAAGAAGCAGCCGGACAAGGAAAGCAGGGAAAGGAACAAAGGCTGCTAGTCACAAAAACACAATGTACCAAGCAGGGAAGGCAAGCACAAGGACAGGCATGGACACCAGGGTGTGAGCTGGATCTTGGAGGGAAAAAGTGCAGTTTATTATGGGATATTTCAGCTGCAGAGTCAGCATAACCTCGTGTTGGATAAGGGGTTGTGGAAGAGATTAGATAGATAGATAGATAGATAGATAGATAGATAGATAGATAGATAGAGATAGATAGATAGAGATGGATGTATGGACCAGACAGACAGACAGACAGACAGATAGATAGATAGATAGATAGATAGATAGATAGATAGATAGATAGATAGATAGAGATGGATGTATGGACCAGACAGACAGACAGACAGACAGAAAGATAGATAGATAGATAGATAGATAGAGATGGATGTATGGACCAGACAGACAGACAGATAGATAGATAGATAGATAGATAGATAGATAGACACAGATTGATGTATGGACCAGACAGACAGACAGACAGATAGATAGAGATGGATGTATGGACCAGACAGACTGACAGACAGACAGATAGAATACAGCCATTTCCTATGAAGGTGGCAGCCATCAGAACCCTCACTAACTCCTGTCAAAAACACACTCCCAGAAATAATTTCATCAATGGTGCCTGTGAACTGTCGGGTCCAATCAGCGTCAGCGCTACGCCCCTCTGAGCTAAAGCAGATCTCAGTGTTCTATCACTTCTGTCTCCTTCCTGTTATTTCCTCCCTTTCGTCATCCACACTTTCTGTCGCTCTCTCTCTGGTCCTCTTTCTAATTTTACCTGCTGCTCAGCTCTGGTCAGCCCTCGTTATATTAGAGCAGCACGTCTGTGGGAGGGGGCTGCAGCAGGTTCGGGGAAAACTCTCGCGGGGTAAAGTCCATTAATAATCCCGGGGAGTAATTCACGCCTGAGGGAGGCGAGAGTGTCAAAGGCGGTCCGGTGGTCCGGCGGGACAGCGGCGCGCGAGAGGATGACTCAGGGTCACGTGACCTTAAAGGCGCACTCAGATCTCTGCTCTTCTGCGGCACAGAGCTTCCATCTCAGAAGCCATGTTGTCGTCATCCGCAAAAGTACAGGTGAGTGAATTCATTCTGGGAGACCTTTAGTGAATGACCCGGATTTAACATTAAGATAATAAATATGATTTAATCACAAAAACCGCCTTAATAATAAAACCATTACGAAAGACGTTACAAAAAGTAAATGGATAAAAAATAAAAGGGATCTGCTTGGGGATTTAGAATACAATAGAGAAGTACAAAGTTGTTCGTCTATCCACCCATGGGAAGTACGAACAGGTCAATTTTACTTAGAACTACAGACCATGTCAGAGGTCTCCTTTGCGTAAAAAAAAAAAAAAAAAAAAAAAAGACTCATGACTGAAGACTTCGATTCAGCAGCACCCCCCCCCCCCCCCCTTCCTGCGGGTGGGGTGGCTCTCAACAGCTGTACTTTGGGCAGCTGGTGCAGCGTACAGGCCGAGCCAGGCGGGCAAACCCCGCCGAACCAACACTCACGGGCCCCCGATCTCCCCCACCCCGCCTCCTCCCGCTTGCTGGCGCAACTCGGGCTGCAGAAGGTCGTGCCAAAGTGTCCATCTGTTTCCTCAGAGGCCCGCTATGCAATGACGCGGGTCGGCCTGCCCCTCGTATGGTGGCCCTGTGCGCGGGTTGCCAGGAGACCGTCTGGCAGCCATTGAGCCCGCGAGGTGTAGGGCCCCTTCATCCAACTAATAGCTACCATCTAACAAGCTCCCAATGCTGAGACTGAGTTGCAGAAATGAGCTTGGGCTGTTATTCTTTTTTTTTATTATTTTCCTTTTCTGCATATTGAACGTGACTAACATTGTTTTTTTGATGAAGCAGAAAGGTGCTAGGAAAAACTAATCAGCCCAGATCCGGCTCCGGGATCCAGACCGGAACAACGACCCTGACCCCGATACTCATCGTCGGTTTTCTGAAACACCTGTTACCGATTTCCGATTTAATTATATTTATACCGCTCTCAGCCGGCTGCTCGTATTGCTGGGCGGTCATCCGCCTGATCGCTATTACCATTTACCCCTGTCATCGACCTTTTGTGGTTTCGGTGTTTGTTAGTAAACGGCGATGGGTCATTCTGCGACTACACCCCGGTCTCCATCAATACCATAACGCTTAACTGAACCGTTAGCCCACGGCTCTGTATTACGCAGTTTGCGCGCTTTTCGATACAGCAAGCAAGAAAAACACAAAAGTCTCAAGCGGCTCGTTTTTTAACAGACCAAGCTGTGTCTTTTCAAACAGCTCTTCTGCCATGGCAAGAAAACAAAACAAAAAAAAATAACAACTAGCCAGTATCATTATCACAGCATTTCCAGCAAACGAAGAGCTACGGCCATTGTTTTTGCAAGCTATCCAGCAGCAGGCTGTTTATGCTCATCTGTGGTGTGGAGACACATCTGGCAGGACAATCCAGCAGTAGCACACGAGCATGCATGGGTTGCTGACTTTCCTATAATTTATATCAAGGCTGTCAAAATAAAATTCCGCAGAGACCGCGTGCATGCATGTTTCTATCCCAACACTCTCCCTCAGCTTAATTTGGCCAATTAGTGGTAAATTATCTGTGCTATTTATATCTGGGTCATTATGCATTTTTTCCCCACAAAGCACAGCGCCGCAATGCATAATTAAGGAAAGAGGTTCCGATGAAAAATCTCCGCGTGCGACGGGACCCTGTCTGATGGCCTGTTTATGTCATGATGGTTGTTTCAGAGCGGCACGTTTATGGTTAAGGGTATTTTTTGTGCCACAGGCTGCAGATGCGAGACAAGGGTTTACTTGAGCGACACTATATAATTACGTTCACCACTGTGGCATCTCCTCGCTAGGCTGCAGTGTCAAAATACAGTGCAAATGTTCTCCTTTCTTTCTGCTCACAGTCACTGCGCTTAGTTGACAGGTTTTCATTATGTGTTGCCATTCCATGCGTGAATCTTACAGTTTACATCAGAACAGCAGCGTGCATTAGGAAAAAAAAATCTCTTGCAGAATTAAAAAAAAAAAAAAAAAAAGAGCGTCAGGGCACGCGATACTTTGCAGTTACATTACAACACCCTTGATCCCTAAGCAGGTAGTCATTATCTCTACTTCTGAATATATGCATTAATTAAGTCTGCATCCGTGTCGCAGTCATTACCTCTAGAGCTTTCCGTCTCTTAAACTGTTTGTAAACACGTATCGGAGACAGAAGTGTTTCCTCTCCGCAAAGGGGAACCCGAATAAGCATAAATAAAAAAAAACTGATGGGGTTTATGCAGTAATTCACCAAACGTCACAAATCTGCTTCGGCCCAGAGAGGGAAAATCCTTTATCTCACTAAAAACCCTAATTCCTACAATGTGTTATTTATTGCTTATAACATTAATATTCATAGTTTTGATTTTGGATGCAGTACTTTCGCAAGTTATCAAAAAGCTTTTAATGTGCGAAACCCGGCGGCAGAACCATCCAAATTAAAGCCAATTAAAAGACTTTACCTTCACAAATCGAGTTTCCGCTTCGCACCGTGGAAGAAAGCCCACCTCAGACTCCCTTGCGTGTATGGTTTAACGTGAAACTATGGGGGTTTAAATGAGAGGGTCATGGAAAGCCTTAACCAGGGAGTCCTCGTAACAAGCCAAAACGAAGCAGATCATTACATCGATAATGTCTCTCATTTTAAGGGCAGCGTGTTAATAATATGTGTACTTGCATTAGGTCACTTCGAATGAAACCGTTAAACAAAATTTAGTCTCACTGTTGTATATTCCTCTTTGGATTTCTACCCGTTTTATTGGCTCCATCGTTTATTGATCCAGATCTGCGGTCTGGGTTCTCCGAAGTTTGCCCCTCATACGCTCAAATGATTCTTTTAAAGTCCTACAAATAACCTATATTTTAATAAAAACACCTTCAAGGGCGTAACTTTGGTTTGAACTTGGGGCGGGGGGGGTTGAGGTCTCGACCAATTTAGTCGGTTTTGATTTATTGGGGGGGAGGGTTACAAGCCCCACTCCCATAATTTACGCCTACGACACAGGCAAACGGTTAAAAATGAGAGACTGAGATACCATAGTTACCGTTTGGAAGTGACGCGTAAAACATCTGGAAATATCAGTGTGTTTAACCCATTCCGATTCCGGGATGGAAGAATTAGTTTTTTGGAAGGCCTTCTGACTGCACAATTCACATTTTGGATCGGAGAGGTTCTTTACCTATACAATCTGCTTCATGCTGGGAACTCCAACATGCCTTTCTGACGCATGAACCGAAATCCAGGGACAGGGAGTGGTGGATCCAAACTTGTCCACTGGGTGGCGACAATGATCTTCGTATCCCTTTTGCTGCTTCCTGCTGGTGCTGCAGTGTGTTATTAAAGGTGCATTTATTCTCTCTCCCCGTATTGCAGCCGCTGCATTGCCTCCGAAGGACCGTGCTCCTGTTTCCCCTGTCAGTATCACGCCCGTGATGTTGTCATCCTTTTGTAGTAATGTGCTTCTTCCCTGTACACGCCGTACGTTTTGTGAGCGCGTCGTATCTGCAAATGGGCGTTTGCCGGAGACCCACACATCACCTTTGCAGTAGTAGGTCCTTCAGTGATGCCATAGCCATGCATTTTGTGTCATACTTGTTGACTGGAACTGACACTGCTCCTCAAACGTGTTAATACGGTTAATATTCCTATCCGTTTGTCTGAGACTTTGCCACGCGAAAGGTTATAGATTTTCTTGCTTATCTTTAATTATCCGCTGTGGACTGCGCTAGTCTGATTGCCTCGCAGCCTAATGCGAGACTTATTAACTGCACAAGACCACGGTCTAATTGTTAAATAACGGAGGCAGCACAAGAAATACAAAAGAAAATATTTTAAACTAAATTATAAAACCACGCTTCCAGAACACTACAAAAAATGAGAAGTTTGCAAGCAAAAATGCAGTTATTATAAGAACTGTATGCATATAATAATAGCCCTATATAATTTATGCTGTGTACTTTTTAATTTTATTGCGATTCAAGCTTTACAGTAACTTTAACGTTAGATATTAACCCCAAAAATCTGCCTGCACCATGATTGTTTATTGCTGTTCGGCGCAAGCACTTGCTAACAAAACAGCGTGTTAAACTGCACGAGAGCTACGCATGCCGTCATCTTTGCCTAGCATATTACCGCGTTCCCCCTCTGGCCCCTGCACAAGCTTGTCTGCTGCCTGAATAAAACATGAAAGTGAAATATGAAAAATCCTCGGCCGCTATGTTGTTTTGGCTGATGAATCAGGTGATTTTTTTTCCCAGTCATATGTAAATTAAGGTCTTGGGGGAGGGAAACCCCCAACGCACGCAGTTGTCTTACTTCATTTAGCATCTGCTAATTGATGCTGTGCCGTACGATGTGACATAAAGAGTTGGAACTATATCCAGCCCGTCGTCCTTATAAATTTACTCACATGGACATTTCCTCAAATTTCCCTCCTCGCTCTATCCGTCCTTCTACCCGGCAAACATCGGCAGTGCAGTTTGTGGACTTTGTCGATTTCTCTGCCCTTCCAGGCAATATCGCGTTTGAAATACAGGGTATTACCAAACCGGCCCGAGAAGTTACCTAGATGCTTCCGACTTCAGACCAATGCAGTCTCACCAACTTTGGTCAACTGGCTGGTGTATTATTTTTTCATTCGAGACAAGTATGCACACGTGTTTACATGTATGTAATTTTTATTAACTTGCAAATAGTTTGTAGGGTTTGCGAACTAATCCAACGCTTTTGATGCAGCTAATTTTAGTTTTAAAACGGAGTAATATAAATTTACCGGAAGATTTCTTGCGAGAGCGTGAGAGTCTTAAAGTATGAGCGTCACGCCAGATGCGTGAGAGTTGGCAGCCCCGCCAATATGTTCTCCTGGAACTGGGCCAGATCTGCAGCATCACTCCCATCTCTAAGAAACATGCTTGAGGAAGTATAACTGCCACATCCACTGGAAATTCTGCTTACCATCAACCATTTGCATCGCTGTCGTCTCCTTAAAATCTATAGCCGTTCATCTCGGAAGGTATTTGAGTGTGACCATATCTGCATGTTCTATGTTGTGCTGTCGTGTTCCTTGCGTTAGTTGTACAGCATTATTCTGGTGATGAGGTATGATTCACAGGGACTAGTTCTGGAGTTTTTAACAGTTACTAACAGGTCAGTGCATCAGGCCTACATCCCCTGAAACCATTTATCCTATTCAGGGTCACAGGTGGTCCAGAGTCTATGGAACAACCCAGGATGGGGCACTAACTCATCGTAGGGCACACTCACACACCATTCACTAACACATGCACACCTATAGGCAGTTTGGTAACTACAATTAGCCTCAGCATGTTTTTGGACTGTGGGGGGAAACCGGAGTACCTGTGGGAAACCCCACGATTCAAAATACATTTCTATAGGGTGCTATGATGTCAGGAGGTGGTATGGTGGTGCAGTGGTTAGCATAGTTGCTCCATCCCTCTAGGACCCGGGTTTGAGTCTCCACCATGACTCCATGTGTGTGGAGTTTGCATGTTCTTCCATGTCACCACGGTATTTCCAGTGTTCCAAACATCGGAGTCCAGAAGCGCAGATTAGCTGATGTTATCAAGTTGACCATGTGTCCCTAATGATCCCCATATGTCCACCCAACTTGGTCCCTGCTTTGTGCCCACAGGCTCCACAACCCTGAATGGCTACAGAAAATTCAATGAATGGGTGGTATATGAAATTGTAACCTTCACTCTTGCTGATGACAAATTCTTAATTGTTCTTCATTTTGCACCGAGATTGACAGTTTCCCTAAACAGAGGAGATGCAATATTTGAGTGGACCAGTGAGTCTGAGTAACTAAGACATGAGGAGGTTACCGAGTCAAAACGATGAGGCTGCACTCTTGTAGTAAAAACACCATCACAGCTGGTCGATGGCTCTCCTTCTCAGGCGTTTATCGCCCAGGCCATCCATACATCACCCGTGCACTTAATTTAATTGTCAATCACATTATCAGCCCCTCCAAAGCATTGGGCTAATCAGCAATTAGACTCCCATGGTTTATCAGCGCAATGGTGCTTCCCAGTGCATCCATTATCAACCTGGACAAACCAGTCTATTAGCAGGCTAACCCAGCACACAAAGTCATAATGTGGAAAAATAATCATCTCCGCACAGATTTCCTTTTCCCTAGTTCTTGTTCTTGATTAGAACTCTTAGTTGATGACACTGCTTTCTAACCTGGTCCAAGGTCACTTCATCCTGACAAGTGGACTAAATAATGTTCCTGTCTGGATGTAGATAATTACCTTAATGTGTAGTGCTGTCAAAGCCCTGTGGTCTGAAGAGGGCGGGCGAATTGTTAATCCCCAAAATTATCTGTCTGAATTAGACACTTAGCATTCCATACACAGGATTATTAAATGGGAATTCTCCACACATCTAGTTTTAAGAGGCCGGTTTTTTAATAAATACACAGTTGTGAGAATAGATGGCACATTTGTTTTGAGTTCATTCAGTTAGCATGCTTGAGAACTGCTCTCAAAAGCTGAGAGACTAACTGTTCGACAGTCAGTTCCCCCCTTCCGCTTTATCTTTTCGGCAAATTCCAGAAGTTTGACTCAGTCCTTCATTCGACAAAGTGAGGTGACACCCGCTCGCGTCTTTCTGAGCATCCCAGCCAGCCTGCAGAAGTTCCGCATATGCGGGTGGAGCAAGATCTTCCCAGATCTTCTCGAATCGTGTTGAGCTCGGCTTGTGTCACATCCGTTTCACAAGAGAGTTTAACACTGCGCACAACTGCCATATTGTGCGCCATGGCCACCCCTCCCCCCCCACTGCAACAAGTCCCTGGATAATGAGACACTGTGGCAGGTGCGTACGCGGTCATGTGATACACATGGTCATAAATCAGTAGGTGTTGACTGTCAGCTTTTCAGAGCTCGGAGGTGCCGTTTTGTCATAAATGGAGGTAGTGTAA
Organism: Brienomyrus brachyistius; assembly: GCF_023856365.1. NCBI lineage: Eukaryota > Metazoa > Chordata > Actinopteri > Osteoglossiformes > Mormyridae > Brienomyrus > Brienomyrus brachyistius. The sequence continues at coordinate 5,136,149 of NC_064536.1, read as the reverse complement.
AATTACATGTCATTTCAACTTCATCTGTCTTCCGACTGCATTCCCCATAAGGACCATACAGAGTCTGCAGCTCCGAAACGCAGTGCACACAAGACTGCATTCCCCATAAGGACCATACAGAGTCTGCAGCTCCGAAACGCAGTGCACACAAGACTGCATTCCCCATAAGGACCATACAGAGTCTGCAGCTCCGAAACGCAGTGCACACAAGACTGCATTCCCCATAAGGACCATACAGAGTCTGCAGCTCCGAAACGCAGTGCACACAAGACTGCATTCCCCATAAGGACCATACAGAGTCTGCAGCTCCGAAACGCAGTGCACACAAGACTGCATTCCCCATAAGGGTCACACAGAGTCTGCAGCTCCGAAACACAGTGCACACAAGACTGCATTCCCCATAAGGGTCACACAGAGTCTGCAGCTCCGAAACGCAGTGCACACAAGACTGCATTCCCCATAAGGACCATACAGAGTCTGCAGCTCCGAAACACAGTGCACACAAGACTGCATTCCCCATAAGGACCATACAGAGTCTGCAGCTCCGAAACGCAGTGCACACAAGACTGCATTCCCCATAAGGGTCACACAGAGTCTGCAGCTCCGAAACACAGTGCACACAAGACTGCATTCCCCATAAGGACCATACAGAGTCAGCAGCTCCAAAACGCAGTGCACACAAGACTGCATTCCCCATAAGGGTCACACAGAGTCTGCCACTCCTAAACGCAGTGCACACAAGACTGCATTCCCCATAAGGACCATACAGAGTCTGCAGCTCCGAAACGCAGTGCACACAAGACTGCATTCCCCATAAGGGCCATACAGAGTCTGCAGCTCCGAAACACAGTGCACACAAGACTGCATTCCCCATAAGGGTCACACAGAGTCTGCAGCTCCGAAACGCAGTGCACACAAGACTGCATTCCCCATAAGGGTCACACAGAGTCTGCAGCTCCGAAACGCAGTGCACACAAGACTGCATTCCCCATAAGGACCATACAGAGTCTGCAGCTCCGAAACGCAGTGCACACAAGACTGCATTCTCTCCGTAATGATCCCCATTGTAGGGCACGCGCTCACACACTTGCAACTTATATCTCATAATACTTCTCCTGGTCAGCGTCAGTAGAAAAATCCCTATCTGAAATATTCTTTCTTCACTTATCCCTTCATCTTCCAACCACTTATCCAGCACAGGCAGCTTAGGACACCCCCTGAACAGGATGACAGTCCACGCCCCCCCCCCGATGGGCAATTTAGAAACACCAATTCACCTAACTGCATTGTCTTTGGATTGCAGGAGAAAAGCAAAGTCCCCAGAGGACGCATGCCAACGGCATGCACACGCATGCAAATAGACATGGACTGGGGGATGGGTTGTGTGTAACACAACAGTACAAGCCACTGAACCACAACCTCAGGCTACCTTAACTTATGACTTACTGCAGACAATGTTCTTGGTTTGGACGCATTCTTCTGTCAGCCAGTCATATTTATGGAACATTTGCAAATAACCAATCAAGAAAAACCTTCTTTTCCATATTTTTTAGGCCTTATACTTGGGCTGGGCGATATATCAAGTTTTTATCAATATATTTTCATGCGAGATATAGGACGAGACGATATTGTTTGTATCGATATAGTTTATGCTGCTTTAAAATTATACTCATAGAGCTGCCAGTTCACCTATTTCTCCTCTCCCTGTCGGTCTCTCGCACTTCACCCTCACCTGCCCTGCCCCTCCCCCGTCCCCCTCTGAACACAACCCGTCTCCCCCCTCACTCACTCAAGTCCTGCATACAGCGACAGCATGGAGTCAGACACGAGGCAAGCTAACAAAGAGGAGTTGATTGGTAAAACAATATATGCTGGTACATCATTTTTGAGCCATTTCTTTTCCTGGACATGTACAGCTGACTGTTAATAAAAGTGCCTGAATGACTTTGTGTACATTTAGTTCTGACTTGGAACCGCATTTTTGTTATTAAACTATGGGGAAAAAATTATCGAGATATATATCGTATATCGCCATTTAGCTAAAAAATATCAAGACATGAGTTTTGGTCCATATCGCCCAGCCCTACACCTACACCTATGAAGACTGCCCTCTCAGCTTTATTTGGGCCATGCAGGTGTTTTAACTCATGTACCTACCTTAAAAATGTTTTAGTTCCTTTTATGTTGTTATCCTCGTTTACACAGTGACTTTCATGTTTGTTTTGTCGTAGCCTGGATATAAGAACTCACATTATTAAGTTATATTCACAAAAATGTCATCACTGGTCAACCGAGAGCAGAAAATTATTTTAAAGGCATTAGCTTCCAGTTGGCTGGATGCTACTAATCTCCCCATAAATATGCATCGCCTCACTTATTCATCTGCGTATAATTTCTCCAGGATATTAAAAAGAAACATGCCTGGATCGCAGCGGATGTTTGTATTTCTAATGTAATTTTGCAGGCTGGTTTTTTAATTAAAAGTTAAATGCTGCAATTTCATAGGAGGGACTTTAAGAGATGTGGCTGTCATTTGTTGCTTTTGTATGGCCAATTAATAGATTTCATGGTTCGCAGTAATTGACCATCCGTTCTTGAATAAATTAACTGGAGCATAATGGATCATGGGGAGAGGTTTGACACAAATCATATCAAACAAAACAAACAAACCAATTACTTGTTCAAATACACGAACAAAAGTTTCCCCTCAGAAATGAAGGCATTATGTAGCACGGGTATAAAATTCTTTTCAAAAATCTTTTTCAGGAATAATTTGTAGTAATAATTTGCAAACGACTGCGCATTTTAGTCTACTGTTAGTTGAAATAGGTATTTTATATATGCTCACAATGAATTACAATCTTGAATTACACTTGCATTTCCTGTTTATCAAACAGGTAATGAGTAGAAAACGACTGCAGGAAAGAGTCAAAAAAGCTATACGTGATATATAATTAAAAGTGATTGGAATGTTTATTTCTACGAGCGACAAACCAGTATGGCAAGGATATTTCATTGAGACTGAAACTAATTGTACCACCTCACAAGAACTAATTAGCATCCACATCCATTGTGCACCAATACTGTGATTGGTCTATTTTTGTTATAGTGTCAACACTAAGTTATAATTACGCACTGATAAGTCAAATGAGCCTGGCACACGCCGAAATCAGGAACCCGGCTCATTATTATGTATATTTATGCAAATTAGCAAGAGCAGCACAGTTCAAGACTCAAACTAATGTGGCAGAGGTGGCAACAGAATGCAAAACAAACAACCAAATGAGGTCATGTTTCCTGGTGTCGTATGATGAGTGACTTCCTGTTGCAGTCTGGGGACTTCTGTCCGATTATTTAACACTAATTATTAATGAATCAGTTTATCGGTACATTGAGGCCTTCTTAAAGTCAAATATAGCGCAGTTCTGGGGTTTGTTTAGTATAACAATATGTTTTCTGAAGCAAACTAATTTCGCTCTCCTTTCAAGAAAGTGTTGCAAGACTCCCATTTCTTTGGCTTTTAAAGTTTATTTTCGACATTTATGCTCCTAAAATAATTTACTACCCATTACCTCTGTAATAGATTCGATCTTTATTGCTGAAAACCTTCAACAGAATTGATGTTATGAGTCTTAACCTTTTCCAGTGTACAGTGATAAAAATGCTTGCATGCACTGGACAGGCCTTCCTGGCCATTTAAATATGGCCGGCCCCTCTCTTCCCCCTACAAGCTGGTGGGTTTCTTCACAGATCACAGGTGATACGGGAGCATGCCGGAGTGGCAGGCATGGTCGGAAGCATGAAGTCTCTCATTCCACACACACGGGGGCCAACTGAGACCTTCCTGCTTGCACAGCTTCAGGGAATTTGTAGTGGCGAGCGCAAAGGGGGTGGCCGTCTTGCTCTTGGTGTTGTGAGTGTTAAATTACATTCATGTGGAGGTGGTGGTGGTAGTGGGGGGGGGGGGGGGGGGCTGGGGCTGGTGATGGTTTGAACAGTGAATTCCCCCTCAATATTCATGCAATCATGGTCATGGTATAGCCTTCAAAAGGGCACAGGGGAGTTTCAGGCCTGCTGATGGCTCGGATCATCCATGCAGAGGTAATAAAAACCAACAGTGATATAATTAGTGGTTCTCAGGATAAACCAATAAATGTCTTCTGATCTATTTCACGACAGTGCATTCTCTTTCTATTGATAAAAAATGTTTTACATCTTCACAGTCCGTAAATGACAGCTTTGAGAGGGCAGTAAATGTCTTGTACTTCTGAAAAACTGCTGCAATACATCAAGCACAGCTCCAAGTTTGTAAAACGTGAATGTAGGCTTATGGTATGATAAGCATCATGCTTTGAGTATATACAACCAGCTGAGCTAGAGTAACAAAGTTAGCTCACACGCATCGTGAATGAAAATTATTTCAGAGACTGTTATAATGCTGTCGCTTTCTGACTCATTTCTGTTAATGACAAAAAGTATAATAATTAATATATCGAATTTACGTTGTTCCCTTCCAAACAACCTCATCAGAAATATGTCCCAGTACTGCAACCAGGGTGAATCCCCTTAAAACCTCTTTCACAAAAACAAAAACAGGTGCTCGTGGATTCACCTGACGCAATCTACTCGGCGGGCGGCGGACGGAAATAGCTTACGTGTGAATACTAATCAACATGTCAGTCGGACAAATTAAATCACTGCTGCAAGACATGTCGCTGCTTTAAATTGCTATTATAATTGCTATTCACTGAGCCATTAAGCTAAGCAAAATTTAATTCCATTTATTAGCGTATACAGGTATATCCACCAAGCACCACCGCTGCCATATTCTCAGAAAATGGGGAGAAGCACGTTGAAATTGAGCAGCTGGGTGTGAGAAATAATTTTCTCGACGAGGGACGGTGGGCTATTGTTTCAGAACGTAAATTCATTCTAAAAACCATGAAATGATCATTCAACTGTGCTCAAAACATCCAATTATTCAAAACATGACCAAGTAGATACATCAAACATTCAAACAGATTTTTAGCAGACTACATTGTCAGCGCAGTGTCCTCACATCTCCAGGGTTGAAGGTTCGATTCTTGCCCTAGTCATACATGTGGACTTCACACATTCTGAGTGTGTGTGATTTTCCTCCTGGCAGTATAAACGCTCTCTAAATGTCTTTAAATTGCCCTGCTTGTTCCTTCTGATGGACTGGCATTCAGTCCTGGCTGTACCCTGCCTTGGAAAATAGCAGTGAATTGCACTGGAGATCTCCTGTCCTGGAAAGCATTAACCTGAGTGATTTATACGTAATATTCATTAATTTTCCATTCCCCCTATTCATTGGAGGGTCACAGTTTGTAATAATCTATTCTATATAAAAATTGTGTATGTAAATCGCTTTGGGATTGCGTGCTGAAATACTTCTGGAGTTTGTTTTTCTCTTGGCTTTTGTAGACTATAAGCAATTTTGAAGATAGTTTTAAAGGTCAAACAATTCTCGATTTGTTTATATAATATTAAATTACAAAAAAAAAAAAAAACGGGGAAAACTGACTCTCTTTGGCTGCACGGCGACTGAGAGTCGCTGACTCCTTACAAGGGGCAGCCACTTAAAATGAAACACAAAGCAAGTTTCTAGGAGCGATTATGCATGATAAGGATCCTTACGTTGGTACAGCAGATGGAGCTTGTTAAGCTGCAGAGGGAAGCATGTACTGCCACTCAGATTTCAGGCTTGGGACGACTGTTAGGGCCCAAAACTGGTCGCCATCTGTGGTCTTTGGCCACCCCACGTCTTCAAGGCCGTGACTAGGCTGAAACTGAGGACGACTCTTTGCTCGTTCGTCATGAGCAGAGGCGTAAAGTAATGAACTACAAATACTCTAACATAGTATGTGAGTAGTATTTTTTCGGAATTTTTTTTTGGTGTTTTTGGTCTGTGGAGCAGACGGCGTTACTGTAGCCTACATGTGAGAACATACTAGGGCTGGCCGATGTCTAGAAAAACACAATATCCGATATTTTAATTTTATGATATTGGGATGAACGTCTCTGCGTCCTGTCTGGGTGCAATAGACCTTTACTGATTGGACATGCTCCGAGTGTCTGATTAACCAGCTGATCCGCATAGCCGCCCATCTCCTTTGTCTTCCATGACCGTCTGTCTAACACAGGGGTGCTGTGTGCCGGGAGCCCGTCCCCAAGGCAGCGAACAGGGCAGATCCGAGATGGGATACAAGCAGCTGGACGTACGGGAGGAAATCAGAACATTTTAATTAGATGAATTGGCAGCTCTACATTTTCCACAGTGTGTGTGTGTGTATGTGTGTGTGTATTAGGTTTACACTACATGTCCCCCACAATGAAATAAAAACCTTATTTTTTTGATGGTGTGGGGACCATTTTTCAGGTCCCCACAAAGATCTGTCACTGCAATCAAAAAATTTGAAATGCCAGAGGTTTCATGTTTTGTTTGGTTACTTACGGTTAAGGTCAGGGCTGGGTGGGGGTTAAGGTCAGGGCTGGGTGGGGGTTAAGGTCGTCATGTTGGCATTTGAGTTTTCTCCATAGAAATGAAAGGAGTGTCCCCACGAAGATATTATTAAAATCCTTTGTGTGTGTGTGTATGTGTGAGCGGGTATACCTATCGTTTTGGGGATACAATGTCCCCATAATGTGATAAATATCCATTTTTTTTCCCTTATGGGGACCGGTTTCCTGGTCCCCATAAGGGAAAACTCTACTTTATAAAAATTTTTCATAGTGACTGCTATGAAAAAACTAAAAATTCAAAACCTCTTGTATTTTGCTTGGCTAAATGGTTATGGTTAGGGCAGGGTGGGGGTTAAGGTTGTCACAGTTAGCGTTAGCATTTTTCCCATAGAAGTGAATGAGCAGGCCCCATAAGGATAGGTATACCCTACATGTATGTGTGTGTGTGTGTGTGTGTGTGTGTGTGTGTGTGTGTGTATTCTCCAAAAAGTTACTGATATCTAGTTGGAGGGTTAGAAGAATTGTTCCCAAACCTTTCCTCAGGGGCACCTCAGCCATTTCATATACAGTATTTCTTGCATTTCACAATCAGGCAACTTAATTAATTCATTTAAGTAGCTTAAAAAGCCAATGAGATATTGATTAGCTATACTACATTAGGAAAGACACTGCAATGGTTAAGCCAACACACTTGCGTGTGTGTCCTGAAAAGGAGTCACAATGCTCCTGGAAGATGGGAATACCCCAAACATGTATCTGGTAGATGAACCTAATTTATTCCATACGACATGTAATATGTCAATATGTTCATATTTGCTAATTAACATAATTTACCTTTGGGGAGGGGGGGTTACAACTGAGAAAATAAGGAAACGAACAGCAGAGGCAAATCATTATTTCCTGCAGTGTAGCTCTTCTTATTAGTGGGACTGGGGATGTTGCGAGTCTTTTATTGCTTTATTCTGTGTCTCTGACCTTCGCACTGCTGCTTAACTTTAAAGTGAAATTATTCCTGTTTTTTTTTCCCCCTGCTTTGTACTCAGCTCCTTCAGCCCGACTGACGAATAAAGTTTATCGCTTTTGTTGGCAGGCAAATCCGCTTCTGTGTGACTTGCTGTCCTTTCAAATCAGGCGGAAACAAAAGTGTGTCCCTCCCAGAGTATCGAATAGATGCCGGCCAGTGACACGTGGACCTGGGCGATCCGATGCTCGCGGTGTGCAAATGGCATGATAATGGATCCCAGCTCTGCCTGCGCTAGAACTCTTAGCGATGACATCACACGTCAGAGGACGACTCGGAGGAGCCTGGTGAAATAGAAAAGAGTTTTATTATTCGGTCCTCCCATTGGCTGCCACAAAGCTGAAAATAGACACTGTGATAGTCTATATCGCAGCTATCTAACATCTTCAGGCAGGTGTGCTCCTTAGGGTCCTGTGAATTGCACTTTGGGACTGACAGCATCCCCTCACCCACTATCTGTCGCCGCAGATCGCGTTTGACTTTTATTCAGCAAGCATAAATCCATCCATCCATCCATCCATTAATCTTCCATAGCTGATTATCCAGTACAGAGTCTCACAGAACCTGTATGCTGTCCCAGGAAGCTCAGGGGACAAGGCAAGGGATGTTCTAGATGGGATCACAGCATGTGCGTAAACTGTGTTTACATATAAGTAACGTGAGAACGCCGATTCTAATAAGAAAAATGGTAACACTTTACCTGACGGGGTACAAATACTTATACTACTACTGAAGTAGAAATCATGAACTAATCATGAATAAATGTAGTCGCTGTCGGTCTGTAGCGTCCGATGCTGCCTTCTGTGAACCTTCCCCATTTGGCCATTCTACCTTCCGCCCCCTCAGTTCCTAGTCTTCCCTAATGCGTATTCCTTGTTCCCCCGACTGCCAGACAGCATAGTGGGCTAAATATGCAGCTCAGGCTGCAAATCAGGAGGTTGTGGGTTTGAGGCTGGTCTTGCATGTTCTAGATTTTTTTTTCCTCTTGTGATTGCAGTCTTGTGCTTCGGTTTTCCTAGTGCTTTCTGTCAGCTCTCCCATCCACGGTCCACCCTCCCTGTGTTAGTTTGCGCCAGAATGTGTGTAAGTTTGTGAATTTACTGGTACATTTGCCTGTTTCGGTTTGTATTTCTGTTCCTGGTCTTGCTCTGTTCTTTAGGCTTCTTGTAGATGATCCTTGGTAGATCAGCGTCCTGGTTAAGTCTTATTTAGTTATGTGTCTCCCCGTCTGTCTATGACCCCTTTTTTTCGTATTACTCTCTTGTTAATAAATCCCAGCGTTTCTTGGAGCCATAAGCGGATGGACTCCCTCTTTTCCTGCCACGCTGTCATGACGGTCGCTACTTCAGATAGAATGTGGCACCATTCATTAATGATGAACAAACATGAGATCGGTATTTCACATGTGTTATTCATGACCTGTTCCCTCAGTGATTCCTTCAGTAGTGCGCAAAGGTTTACAGAATTAATAATTACAGTAACAAATATAGCAACTGCTTGAGATAAAACATGAATGCCTAATTCATTAATGATGAATTAACATGGGATCAATATGTAAGTAAGACTTAGTCTGGGCTTAATTAATACATAAGTAGTAACATAATACTATATTATTTGTGCCCCATCAAGTAACGTGTTACTGAAAAAACATACAAAGCCTTCTGTATTCTCCGATTATTCCCATAAAGAGGATTCTAAGATGTCGTTCTTCTTGCGGCAGTATGAAATACTATTTCCCCGTTCAGATGGCTTGGGAATTTCGAGCAGAGGTCTGCAGGGCGGGGTTTGGCCCATTCCAGTCACAGGCGACGTCCCGGAGCGACGTCAAACACAGGACGGTGAACCCTTGGGTAGCGACCGCAGTACGGTGCTGTGACCCAAAGGGGGGGGGGGGGGGGGGGGGGGGGGGGGGGAGTTGGCAGTGAAAGGGGAAGCCTAAGCCTTTCCTCGGCGAAAGGAGCAGGTTGTTTTGCATTGTCGTTGCATTGTGACGACTCTTGCTGTTTACTGAAGCCCTTGTGTCGCTTAATTCAGACAGATAAATAAGAGCGTTTTTCCGAGAATCACACAGGCAGCCGTAGGGCATGTCTCTTCATTTACACAAACTCCTACGGGCCCTGTGTCTCCTTTCTCAATTACTGCCATCCTGCTGTTAAAGAGGCAGCTCTTTTTTACGAGACTTTTCAAATCCGGCTGCCATTTTGGATTTCAGGTCCTAGGTTTGCACGGACCTCCTGATTGGACCACGTGAGGCATGGCCAGACACGAAGGGCAAATCGGTCCCTGACTCCGCACCTTCTATGCCTGGTGTTTTGCAGGGCGTGTACGAACGCTTCTTATGCTGAATAAATGAGGAACTTCGTCTTTAATTATGCAGTTAATTACACGGTTTGTCCCTCCTGAATATCAGAGAAGCATCTGTTTTTATTACAAACCCCTAATAGTTCCCAAAAAAATGCCTATAGGGGCATCATTGAGAAATGGTAATATTCTAGTTACAGTCAGATTGCTAATTGTTAATAATTTATTATTGTTCTACATTCTCCTCCTTCTAGCAGATGGCACAGGACCTAAAGCACTTGGACCAGCAGATTCAGGAGCAGTTTTTATCCACAGGCAATTAGGCTTCTCTAAA